>NC_091058.1:127067501-127370531 GCF_000393655.2 Nicotiana sylvestris | reverse complement strand
AAGCAGGAATTTGTGAAACTATGAAAAGAACTAATATCATTAAAAGGAGAAGATACTGATTAATAGGTAGTAGTTAAGCATGGAAAGCATTTAGAGCATATAACAGTTAAGACATGAAAGGAAACAATTAAGACAAAACGGTAAATCAAGGAAAAACAGGAAAATCAGCAGTGTATAAGCACTCGTCACCTTGCATATACGCCGATCACATAAGAATCACATGGCACATAGTTCGAGGGTTCCTAATTCCCTCAAGTCAAGATTAGACATAACACTTACCTCACTCCGCAGTCAATTCAAAGCTCTATCGGGGCCTTTCCCCTAGAATCCGCCTCCAAACCACCCGTATCTAGCCATAATTAATTCAGTAACATTAAATATTGCTAAAGGAATCAACTACAATGCATATATTTAGATTTCACAAACTTTCTCCCATAAAGTCAAAAATTGACCACGGGCCTGCTTGGTCAAAACTCAAGGTTCGGACCAAAATTCGTTTACCCATTCACCCTCGAGACATATTTTGTAATTTATCTCGAAATCCGACTTCAATTCGAGATCTAAATTCCAATTATACAAAAATCCCTAATTCTACCAAAACCCCTAATTTCCACCATGAAAATCTTTGATTTTAGATTGAAAACTCATGAAATGTAATGGGTAATTGAAAGAAAGTGGGTTAATATCACTTACCAAAAAATTGGGGAAGAAAATATTTTGGAAAAATTATCTCTAGGCTTTCTAGCTTTAAAATTTTGAAAGAATGGCAAAAATCCCGTAATGGGACTGTTTTATCACCGGGCGTCAGTGTTCATCGCGTTCGCGTGAACACTACTGCGTTCGCAAAGAGGAGCAGCTCGAGTGGCTTATGCGATAGTGAGTTGTCCTACGCGTTCGTGTAGTCTTATCCCCCTAGCCTCCGCGTTTGCGATACACACATCGCGTTTGCATAGAACAACGTTCAAGTCCCAACCTAGCACATCTAATGTTACGTGTTTGCATAGGTATGGACGCGTTCGCGAAGGGTAGTCCCCCCAGCGTTCGCGTCTTATTCCTCACATTCGCGTAGGTCTTTTTTCCCCCAGTCCCAGTTTACCTTTCCTGATCGCATCTGGACATACGCGATTTACACTACACACCAGCTGAAGCCACAACACCAGATTTTTCTAAGTTCAAATCATCCCATAGCGTATCCGAAACTCACCCGAACCCTCGTGGCTCCAATCCAAACCTGCACGTATGTCCTAAAACATCATACTAACTTGCTCGCTCAAACAAATTGCCAAAATAACACCTAAAACTAAAAATTGAGCACCAAACCAAATAACATTTTCAAGAAAACTTTAAAACATCTATTTTCACAACCGGACGTCCGAATCACGTCAAACTAACTTCGTTTCTCACCAAATTTTACGGACAAGTCATAAATATAATAATGGACCTATACCGGGCTCCAGAACCAAAATAGGGACTCGGTGTCAACAAGGACAAACATCAGTCAATTCTTAAAATCATTAAACTTCCAAACTTTAAATTTTCAACACAAATTCATAGCTCCAGCTAGGGACCTCGGAATTCGGTTTCGGGCATACGCCCAGGTCCTAAATTATGATACAGACCTACCGGGACCGTCGAAACACGGATCCGGGTCTGTTTGCTCAAATATTGACCAAAGAGAACTCAATTTAACTTGTAAGGCAAAAATTCTTATTTTTATTAGTTTTTAACATATAAGCCTTCCAGAAAATACCCGGACCGCACACGCAAATCGAGGTAAGCTAAAATAAGATATTTAAGGCTTGAAAACACAGAATTTAGTTCTAAAATATGAGATGACCTATCAGGTCATCACAGTTGTGTGATAACTTTCTTATCAAGTGTTAGTGAAATACGTCAACTCTTTGTTCTTCCATATTCATACGTCAAGATCTATTAAATTCTTATATACAACAACAACAACAACAACAACGACCCAGTATATTAAATTCTCATATCTTTTTCGAATTTGAAATGGTATTTCGATAATTTAAAATTAAATAGAACATATCATTATACAGGTTCATATTTATTTTTATGTTTAATTATTAAACGATTAACCTTGAAAGTGTACATCAACGTAAAATTATTGTTAGACTACTAAAAATAACTATCATGTGTTACTAAGAAAATTCTTCCACAAAAATATTTTAATAGATCATATTGTTTATCTTCAACATTGGATAACAATTGATTTAGTAAGTGATTTAAAGATACATAGATTAATTTGACATAAAGTGATAAATCGAATTGTGATTAAAGCGAATAATAGATATGTGTTGCCGTCATTTTCTTCCTGTAACTCACAGCTTTATCTTTTGAAATGCCCAGATTTTTGTGCAATTGCAGTGTGTGGTACAGTATTAATCCACAAGAAAAAAATACTTGAATAAATGATTATTTTCCAGTTATTAATCACCTTTTATTATTTTCTGCTCGCTTCATTAGAAATAATGATAATCTTTTATTTTTTTGTACATGCAAGACATTAATACTAGAACATTATATTTGGCACAAAACCAGCCATAAGGGATGAAATTCTAGAGTAAGTTGCAATAGAATCGAAAAATTTAATTCATGCACTTATAACTTATGCCGTTAAATAATCTCATTATCCATGCATTTTGTTCGTCTGCATTTGTTGTCATATTTTCCTTTTGCGTTTAAATATTGGGCAATATCAATTTTCTATTCAAATATTCAAAAAACAAACACCATGGTATTTGGAAATAGAATAGTTCCACTAGGGGATGGCCAGTGGTTCACGGATAAGTTATAATAGCTCGATAGTTGTATGATTAATTGTAATGCGGTTTAGGAGTGGTATAATTTCACAAATTGGTTCTTTATTTTTTTTATTTTTGGGTCAAGCTCATAATTTTGCAACTTAATTATAGTTATAATTACTGGGATATGACATTGTTGATATTAATTTTAAAACTTTAACTCGATTTACCTTTTACTTTTCTTTCTCATATAAAAATTAATTTTCGCTTTTCATTTCGACAAGAGAGAACTACTTCAATTTATTCTACGGAGAATAAGGTTGCACCCAGCTTTATTTTTAAACATTGTAAGAATTCAAAAACCTGCTACTCTACTAAGTTTGTCTCTCTTTTTTATTGAATTTAAACATATCTAAAATAGAATATTATTATCTATTTTAAAGTAGCTAAATACAACTACGTATACATAAATATTAATTATTTTATTAATAATGAATACTATTGTTTTGACAATATTTAAACATGAATTGAAGGAGAGATGATGCCCGTATACCCAATACGTCTCGTACAGTTACTAATAAATGTCATTCTTATCTTATTTATACAACCTTTAATTAGGAAGGGAAGGTTAAATGGCTTTACGTCATACATTTTTCTCTCTCTATAACCAGGGGTGCAACATTTTCTCTTTCCATGTCTTAGTTCATCTACACTTGCTTGAAATTTCTAAATAACAAAATCAGCAAATTTATTAAAATTCTAGAAGTATACATTAGAACATACATTTTGTATGGTAGAACCTATTAAAGATGCGTATAAGCGATACCTTGACAAAGTCGATTAAAGAGGTCGGCTATTTCAGTATTATTGTCATGCCAATGCTCAAAATATTCACTTTAATTAAGCGAGCTAAGTAACATCCTCAGGCAAAATTAATCATCTCGATGAAGTTAAATATTATTTTTGGTTATTAAACTAGTTCATAGAATTAAACTTTGCCTGCATTTAAATTAAAATTTTATCTCAAAAGTAAAATCATAAAATTAGGAAAATTTACTCATTATTCTTACAACCGCCACGAAGTGCAGACAAATTTAATATATATATATATATATATATATATATATATATATATATATATATATATATATATATATATATATATATTAAATTTGTCTGCACTTCGTGGGCAATAGAAAAGAGAGGTGACACCTCTCTTAAGCCAAGAAACGCGTTTATCTTTTTTCTCCTTTTTGGGGGTTTTCATCATTTTCTCTATTTATGTTATATTAAAAATTAAAGAATTTATCTTCATAACTCACACCTCTTATCTTCATAACCTATATTTTTAATAATCTCAATAACTCTCATGCCTTTCATATCCATAACCTCTAAATATTTAATGGGTAAGTTTATAACAATTTATTACATGCTCCTCCATATGTACCTATATAAGGACTTCAATGTTTTGAATAAATATGATTGATAATAACTTTATATTTTGCTTATAATAGTTTGGGCTATCTCTATGTCAAATATTGTAGTGGAAAAGAAAAATTATACTAAGGTATGATATGATTTCTATTCTTTATTTTTTGTTTAAGATAAATGCACCAAGATATTCTATACAGGTGTGAATCTTAAGAAGAATGTTTAAGAGAAAGTGTCAAATAATGAGGCGAAGATCGAAGTAAAGCGTATTTCACAATTATCATTAATGGTTTTTGATTTTGTCATCTTTAGATTTATGTTGTATAAGTTGAAATAGTGATTTTTTTTTCAAATAATACATAGAGATTTTGATATCTGTTTTTGTTGTATATATTTATACTCTATAATTGCAATAACTTTGAGTTGTGATTTTCTCCGATGTCGAAGTGAGATTCTAATGTATTTTTCTTTTCCTGTTATATATAGATGTATTATTTTTATAAATATAATTTTCTATATGTTCTTAATTCCCTTTGCCTCTATTTCTTTTCTGAAGTTGTTTCTCTGCTAACACTCCTTAAATTTTCTTCAAATAGGTTTTGTAAATTTATAACATGTTTATTCTAATGTTCTTTTTCAAAATTCTCAATTTTTTTTTCATGTTTTCATAATACTCAAAGATTTATTTATTTTTTGTGTTCAAAATAAAAAAAGAAGAAACTAGAGCAAATAAGAATGAGATCAAAAGAAGAATAACCCCACAAAAAAAAGTGTTGTGTCGTGACATTTCTTGAGGAACGAAGATAATTCTACCACCTGTCACGACCCAAAATCCATTAAAGGTCGTGATGACACTGGACACCACTGTCAGGCTAGCAAATACTAAATAGTTAATTAAATTCTCATTTTTATATTTTTGAGATCATAAATTTCCTTCAACTTAACTAATAAAAGATGAACTTTATAAAATAATAATAATAATTTTCAATTTCAATACAGAATATCCCATCATCATCCCAGAACCCGGTGTCACAAGTGCATGAGCATTTACTATGAATTAAAATAAACTACAATAACTGTCCGAAATATAAATTTGGATAGAAAAGAAAACTACAAGTACTCTGAAGGAGACTCTGTTGGATGTGGATCATCTCATAAGATGCAGTTCACCTAAGTCCCCATATTAATCACGCCTCTGCACCCACAAGGCCCCTAGACGTACATATGCATGTATAATAAAATATACAGCAAGTGTAGTATGAGTACGAAAACAATGCGTACCCAGTAAGTATCCAGTCTAATTTCAAAGAAGTAGTGACGAGGGGTCGACTTCGACACTTACTAGTGGTCCAATAATATCATGTACAGTAAAGAAGGAAATAAATATGAAACAGAGTAAATATATGAAACAAACAAGTATAAAATACGTAGTACAATTCCCCTCTTTACAATCTACTCAAGCTCTCAACTAGTAAGTTCCCTGCGTAACCGGAGCATATATATAGATATAGTGGATTTCATGAAAGAGGTTGTCATAATTCAAATCAAGGAAAAAATCTCAGATACACTGGCTTCTTGCCGAATATTACGCACGATTTCATGAGGATAATATATATATATATATATATATATATAGGAAATGCCGAGGCGTACAGCCGATCAAACATAAAGTAAATTGTGCATTGCCGAGGGTCGAACAGTGCAAACCATAGATGCATCTATTAACTTGCTGAGGTGATCGGCCCGCTCACATGAGAGTAGTAGAAGGAGTTACCCCGCTCACGGATCATACTTGCGACGCGGTCAAATATAAGTTTAAGGAATTATCCCGCTCGCGAATCATACTTGCGACGCAGTCAAATATAAATTTAAGGAATTACCCCGCTCGCGGATTCATACTCGTGACGCGGTTACACATAGATTTCTTAAGTTATAAGTCAGTATTCTTCCATTCCTTACAATATGCGAAGTTCGAATGAAAACTTTTAAGATCCCAAATTCTTCCTCAATTTCAACTCCTCTCAAAATATTTAATAAGCAAATTCAATCTCGCTCCTTTTCAAGGCAAACAATAATTATAAATCAATAACAATATCAACGAGGCATGATATAAGCTTAAAACTACCCGAACATAGGCATAGCTAGTAGCTACGTACGGACTCTCGTCATCTCGTGTGTACATAGTCCCTACAAATAGAAGCACATAATAATTTAGTTCACCTATGGAGGTAATTACCTCTTATAAGGTTAGAAAGGAGACTTACCTAGCTCCGAAGTTTCATAACCGACTCCAACATCGCTCTAACACCTCAAACCGGTGTCCGTCGCTCCAAAACTAATCAAGTAATGTGCAAACAATAAAAATATACTTTAATACTCATAATAAATAAATTTGTAACAGCTCCCAACTCCGCTCGAAAAGTCAATAAAGTCAACCCTCGAGACCACGTGCCCGTATTTCGAGAATTATTGAAAATAAATATTATCCATAACTCATATGGTCTATATCCAGAAATTCATCCAATTTCGTCCATGAATCAACCCTCATATTAAGGATTTACCATTTTTCAACTTTGGGGCTCAAAATCCCAATTTCTACAATCCAAAAACCGATAAAAATAGAAACCAACAAAAATAAGCGTGTATAAACATCGAAATAAAGGTCAGATATTTACCCCCTTGTTGTGAAGAGAACAACGCCACAAAATTCACCTCAAACGGAGCTCTAGAACTCAAGATACGCCCAAAATACTAAAATTCTCGGTTTAAAATACTGTCCAGACGATTTTTCTTCATCGCCTTCGCGGGAAACTATCGCGTTCACGAAGAAAATTTTTTCACGTTGACCAGTCAACCCAGAAATTCTTCTTCACGTTCGCGGAACCTCTCTCGGTTTTGCGAAGAACAAATCTTCGCACCAGAAACCAGCAATTTTGTCTGACACGGAAATGGGCATAACTCTCTCATACGATATCGAAATTCGACGATTCTTGTAGATATGGATCCGTAATTACGATACTGATCTAATGGTTCAATCCAATCATAAATCAAATGTTGTTTTCTCAATATATTTCCCTTTATGCCCAAAGAAACGACGTCGGAACATTAAATAAGAGCGCGATACAACCGAAACACCTCTGAATCATACCCGAGGCCCCCGGGACTCCGTCCAATCATACAAACCAGTCCCATAATATAACACGGACCTTCTTGAGGATTCAAATCACATCAAACAATATTAAAATCATGAATTACACACCAATTCAAGCTTAATGAACTTTAGAACTCTCAACTTCCACATTCGAAACCGAAACCTTTCAAATCACATCTGATTGACCTCAAATTTTTCACACAAGTAACATTTGACCATGCGAACAAGTTGTAATACCTGAAGTGAAGCTTTTCATGGCCTCAAAACCCCGAACGACGCGTTAAAGCTCAAAACAACTGTTTGGGTCGTTACATTCTCTCCTACTTAAACATACGTTCGTCCTCGAACGTGCTAAGAACTGCTCTGGAGTTGTCAGAAATCGTTGTTTAACACCTCGTGCACTTACCCGTGCTACCACAACTCAGTTGAGCACATTGGCTCAAGTAAATCTAGAGATTCCCCTTTTGTTTAGGCAAATTAGCCTCAGAGCCAAATTCCAGCATCCAGAATCTTCTGCCAAGCCTGCTTTCAACATACGAACACCGAATCAGTCTCTATGTGATGCACCAATACATGATTGCATACCTTTGCTGAAACTATACTATGCACTGCATAACTTACATGACCATAATAACATGTTTTAATAAAAATAGCCAAACTTTCACGAATCTAATGCTCGCAACACACCTCATGACATATATAAGTCTTGTTTCAACTCCTGCAATACCGCCACGATGGAAGAGATATGTAGAAATTAATAACCGACTGCCGAGCCAATAATTCATTGAGTCTCTCCTCCTGACAAGAAACATTGCCTCATTATGAACCAAATAACTATATTTGCTCCTTAATATACTTCGTATAAATCTGATAGCACTAATCCTAGGTCTAATATTGTCATCTCACCCAGTACAAGCTGCTTAGGCAATAAACTACCTTAGATATTGCCAAAAGTCTCATATGATGCCACAATGTGCCAACACACTACAAACTCGAATATGATACATAAGAAAAAAAGAACTTCGGAAAGGACTACTCAACCCACGTAACTAATTAGAAAACCGAAAAAGTGTTATGAACCTTTCTCAAAAAATGGGAAACAAAACGCACAAAAATAGATATAGGGGATTGTACTCGATATCACACTATTGCGGCGCGCAACCCGATCCAAACAACATACCCGTGGTGGTGCGCCACCCGATCCACACATAAAATCTATATAAGGAGATACTCACTGAGCTAGAATGCTCATTACTACAAAATATCTGAATATCAGCAACAAGCACACTAAGTGCGTAATACCATCCCTAGGGAGACAGATAGCGCCATACGCTACAAAACTCAAGCACAACTAAGGTGCGATATATGATCTGAATCTCGAGAGCCATCCTGCTCGCATAACACCATCGCTACGCGGAACCTCAACACACATAATATTTATCAAGCCATTTCACAACTCACACGGTGCAATATAATATTACACGAAATAACATCCAACGTCCGAATACTCCTCCATAAGGAGCGCTACGCTGAAAAGAATACATCCGACCTGATATAGAGCCCACTTTCGCATTTAGATCCATTCACAGACCTCAAGCCGATTCTGATCGGACCGCACTAGTCTTTTAACCTTTCACAATCTACAATAACCCTTAACACACAAGGACATCCGCCAATCTGGAACAAACTTCCACAGTCCACAACCAAATGAACCAAGCAACCCTTCAGGTATAAATTCTTGTATGAACGATAGTACCACAATCTCCATACCTGGTTCCAATCTTCAATCAATCAAGTGACTACATGTCACACTTATACCATCTTCCCATGGGACACGCTCCCATGACCTTCCGCACCAGTTAACAAGTCTGCACATCCATACTACCGGCCATGCTCAAAGCCTCTTACACAGGACACCGATCTCAGGTGACGCTAAAGACAACACCAGCTTACTCTAACCATCTGAATCCTTTATCCCTGCTCATCCGAGCTGGTGACTTTCTTGTCGACACCAAACTTCAACCTTGATCCTCAACTTCCAAATCTCATGCTAATTGATGCACTTAATCATGCCAATGTGCACGAGTACAAGAGTTCCATCATAACTTCTGAACCACTAATAGGGTAAACATTTCATCATATAGAAACCTTTTACTCAACTTATTTCAAGAGAACCATTGAAACACGTAACTAGATTCCTATAACTACAGAAAATACAACCTCGAGTCGTGATCTAAACCACCATAACCCTTCCAGGATCCATCTACACATAACATGCCATAGCACTTGAATGCCTTCACATAAAATCAATTATGGTGGTCGTCAAGCCTCGCACGCACCGCCACCAAGAACATATATAACTTATCACACTGAAGGAACTCATCATTGCCACCATCGTGCCAATTCAACCATTGCTAACTTATTTGACTTCTTCTAATTTACTCTAGGCTTGACTTAGGAATAATCATATCCCCATTTAAAAAGTCACGAACCCAACTCCGCACTCATCCTGACTGACCTGATTTCACGAGACCGCGTCATCTTAAAACCCACGAACCATTTCATACCCTCATTGTGCGCATAATCGTCTCTTCAACTGGTACACCCATTCTAACAATTCTTCTATGAATCTGAAGTTATTTTCTCCCATTCCTCCAATAATATACCTCAGATCGAAGATAATATGGAATACTCCAAGCCCCTTTCATAATTCGATATAAAAGCTCGATACTTAACCATACCACGGACTCGAAGTCCTTAGACACCATACTTTGACCTTTGAATCCACTAGGACCGTTGTTGAGAGACACCCACTCTGACTTGGTCCCGAATATAATCAAACCCCCAAGGCTTTGCTAGCACATGAACACCATCTCAAAGAAGCACCCGGTTGAATCATTTTTCTTGTACATCACCTCTACACGAAGAATAAATCCTGAATCTTGCCAAAACCTAAACATGAACTGATAAGGCAAAAGATAGCACATATTCCTCAAAATCCTTTGTTCAAATCACCACTAATGTTTTTTTCTTAGTCGTAATAACCCACCAGTACACTGATAACCAGAAACTACACAAATAGAAGGCACACAGTCCAATCATAGACGGTGGGGCTCTCCTACTTAGCTTGAAGATACAATTACATAACCCTGAGACCCACTGAGGTTCCTTCTTGCCCATTGGCATCAGCTAAAAGTCCAACAACGCATTCCAAACTCGAAGCCGTGTTGCACCCAAAACAAATTCGTAGACCTAGTAGTTGTCCACCATGAATTTCCCAAGTGGCTCCAGACTTTCCTCAAGGCGTGTGACCATCCTACCACAGAACTCATATGTTACTCTGCCACTCTCCCACTTTGGTTCAACCCTCTCCTTTAAGTAACTCCTCGACTTCTACTTTTCACACTTGACCTTCTAGCAATTCAACCATCGTAAAACACCTCCCACATGTCCTTCCTTGTCCTTCGGCCAAGTTGTTGCCCCAAATCTGAATCCATCTCTGTAACACCCCGAACAATTGAGCCACTACCAACTATAAACCTCTTAAAAACCATCTTTCTCGAGCCATCAATAATAGAAGTACCAATTCGATTCCGAAATCGCTACACTCTGTTATCTTTGACAACCGCATCTCAGGCACCATTTCACAATACCCTGCCCCGAAGGCAAAGTGAAGAAGGCCATAACATTGGCGAATCTTAACAGATTCAACAAGGATGATGAAACCACATCACAATTAAGAACTCTACCACGCTCAAAAATATCAAGCCTCGTTACTCCATCAACCCAAATCTGAACATTCCTAGTCTGATCTCCTTTCCTCTGCCAAAAATAGAATATTGAATCTTTGAATCATGTACTATGTAAAACCTCCTTTCAGGTCATTCACTACCTCGACGCCTAGATAAGTATCCTACTATTACACAAACACTGTGCGATAGCAATGCACAAATCGTTATAATAATCAATGCCAAATCTCAAAACCTTAGGTAATACTGATGCTGAGCTGAAACAATAGGACGGCCTTCCGAAAGACGATGGTAATAGCCCAATCAAATATGCAGGTAGAAACATACTGCACCATATCTATAGTACCATGACAATTCCTCGCTTCCCAATCCATAACAAGCGCTTCACATCGCATAAGATTGAATAGGAAAGAAATAAAGGTACAAGCCTCAAAATGATCAATTCGCACGATGAGGAATCAAGAAGGGAAGTGCTCATAACAGCCTTCTAGCATCTCGAAGATAAGTACAGACGTCTCCGTACCGATCTGTAAGACTCTACTATACTAGCTCATGACTCATGAGACCTAAATGAACCTAGTGCTCTGATACCATGTTTTCACGATCCAAAATTCATTAAAGGTCGTGATGGCACCACACACCATTATCAGGCTAGCCAACACTAAATAGTTAATTAAATTCTCATTTTTATATTTTTGAGATCATAAATTTCCTTTAAATTAACTAGTAAAAGATGAACTTTGCAGAATAATAATAATATTTTTTAATTTCAATACTGAATATCTCATCATCATCTAAGAACCCAGTGTCACAAGTGCATGAGCATTTACTAGGAACTAAAATAAAATACAATAACTATCCGGAATATAAATTTGGACATGTGATTACCCAAAAGGTCATCTTATATTTTAGATCTCGATTTCATATTTCGAGGCCTTCAGAACATTATTTTATTCCTTCTTGATTTGTGTGCACATTCCAAGCGTATTTCCGGAAAGCTTTTGTGTTGAAAGTTGATAACAATAATAATTTTTGCCTTTAAATGTTGATTTAGTTGACTTCGGTCAATATTTTGAGGTAACGTACCCGGACTCATGTTTTGACAGTACTTATGGGTCTGTATCGAATATAGGACCTTGGTGTATGCCCGGAATCAAATTTCGAGGTTCCTAGCTCGAGATATGAATTTTTGATGAAAATTGAAAGACTAAAAATTAAATGGTTTTAAGAATTTGGGTAATGTTTGATCTTATTGGTATAGGGTCCGTATTTTGGTTCCGTAGCCCGGTACATGTTTATTATAATATTTGAGACCTATATGTGAAATTTGGTTAGAAACAGAGTTGGTTTGACGTGATTCGGACATCCAGTTGCAAAGTTAGAAGTTTTAAAACTTTCTTGAAAATTTCATTCAATTTGGTGCTAAATTCGTAGTTAAAGGTTATTTGGTGATTTGATCACGCGAACAAGTTCGTATGATATTTTAAGACTTGTGTGCATGTTTGGTTTGGAGCCTTGAGGATCGGGAGAGTTTCGGATAGGCTACGGGATGTTTTAGACTTAGAAAATTTGGTATTTTTGCTGCAGCAGTTGTTCTGGTGTGTCCTTCTTTGCATTCGCAAAGATACACTTGAGAACGTGAAGGGTAGGCTGGTCAGGGCAAGCTTTTCTTCTTCACGAACACGAAGCTTTACCCTTTGCGAACTCGACCGGCTCATCGCGAACACGAAGCATTTGGGGACTTGGGGGAGGTGTCAGACTTCCTTCTACGGGAACGCGAAGGCCAGGGGAAAAGACTTCGCAAATGAGATGGAGGTTTCACGATCACGTAAGCCTATTAAGGTAGCTCTTCGCAAACACGACAGTGTCCTCGCAAACACGATGAACATTGTCGCCCAGTTCATAAATAGTCCAAGTTCGGGACTTAGGTCATTGTTTCAAATTTTCAAAAGCTAAACGGCCCAGAGGCAATTTTCAAATACAAGTTCTTCTCCAAAGTGTTGGTAAGTGATTCTTAACCACTTTCTTTCAATTACAATTGCATTTCATGAAATTTCAACCAAAAATCTAGTGTGTTCATGGTAGAATTGAGAGTTTTTGGGTAGAAACTAGGGATTTGGTAAATTGGGGATTTAGACCTTGAATTGAGGTCGGATTCCAAAACCAATTATATATCCGGGCTCAAGGGTGAATAGGTAAATGAATTTTGGTCCGAACCTCGGGTTTTGACCAAGTGGGTTCGGGGTCGGTTTTTGACTTTTTAGGGGGGAAGTTTGGAAAATCTACATTTATGCATTGTGATTGATTTCTTTAGCAATATTTGATGTTATTAAGTTAATTATGGCTAGATACGAGTTGTTTGGAGGTGGAAACTAGAGGAAAAGCTGTAATTGAGCAGTGAGTTGCCCGTTGATTGAGGTAAGTGTCGTGTCGAAATTGAAAGCGAGGGATTAGGAACCCTTGACTTATTTTCTATGTGAAAATCCATGTGAGTGTTGTATAGGTGAGGTGACGAGTACCTATGCATTGCCAATTTATCTATTTTGCATGTTTCCTTCCTGTTATTCTTATATTGCCCTTTCCCTGCCTTAATTGTTGCATGCTTTATTGGTACTTCTATGCATAATTGCTACTTGTCAGACATTATTTTCCATTATTGAAGGTATTAGCTTCCCTGTAATTTTATTATCTCATATTATTGGCTTAAGCTGGTTTATCAGTGTTTTATGGTATTGTCACGACCCAAAATCCTAATCATGGTCGTGTTGGTGCCTATTGTGTTGCAAGGCAAGCCTATTTCCCAAAATATTACTACTAATTAATTTTAAGGATTTAATAAAACAATACCAATATTTAAATTTCTCATTAACTAAATCAACTCTAAATATAATTAATATAAAAATACGGAAGCTAGCCCCAAACATCGGGGTGTCACTAAGTCATGAGCGTCTAAAACTATGAACTAAGATATATAAATTGTCTAAATGTCCAAAAGAAAAAATGACAAGAGGAGTAACAAGGTCCTGCGGATGCTAGCAGCTACCTTGCTGTCTCCAAAGATAGTCGGGCTGAACTCAATGATCACCGCGTTCTAACTCACTTGGATCTGCACATAAAGTGCAGGGTGTAGTATGAGTATAGCCAACTCAATAGTAATAGAAATAACTAAAGAACTGAGCAGTAGTGACAAGCTAAGTAAAACAGTCCAATTATTTATTTTCACAACTTAAAAAAAAACAGAAATAAACAGGCAAATTCCATAACTCAGTAAATGCCACAAAGAAATTTAACAGATAAATGCAACAACAACAACAACAAAAGTAAATGAAACATCACAACAATGTCACTCCAATACTCATCACTCACACTCATCACCCAATAATCAACACTCAATACACTCAACACTATGCGCTCAATGGGGGTGTGTACAGACTCCGGAGGGGCTCCCAAAGCCCAAACGCTAAGCACGGACAACTCACGTGCCATCATATCAATACCTGGATCCACACGGTCAACTCACGTGCAACGTAGACAACTCACGCGCTATGGTTAAATACATGGACCCGCACGGTCAACTCACATGCTACGCAAACAACTCACATGCTATAGTATTAATATCCTCACAACTAGGCCCACAGCCTCACTCAATCGTGTACCTCACTAGCCTCACCATCATCAACAAATAAGGGACAAAGTCCACATTAAGTATCACAACATATTAGTAAATAATAGAGACTGAGATACACATGTACAATAATTTCTATGACAGAGTACAAATAACGTGAGCAAGAATGAAGCCTAAACATGATCTCTAACATGAAGGCAAACAAGTTCGCCAACAAGTAAATGCACAAACATAGATAATGGTTATTAGGCCTCACAGCCTCACAGGATGGACCAAGTCTCAATCCCTCGAGGTATACACCCACACGCCCATTATCTAGCATGAGTACTACCTCCGAACAATCACGTGATATCAAATTCTCCAGGTTTATATACTCAAGGCCAGAATTAAACTGTTACTTACCTCATCCGCGTAAAATCCTACTCCGGAATACCCTCATCTCTGAACTCGATCTCCAAAATCTCCACATCTAACCACAATCAGATTAATACCATCAACATGGGCTAAAGAATCGAATTCCAACAGAAAAACTACATAAATAGGCCAAAAATCCGAAATCCATCAAAACCCGGCCTCCGGGCCTATGTCTCGAAACTAGTCAAAAAATGGCAGAATAATAATCCTCGTCCTCTTCCGAGACTAACCATATAAAATTTATCAAAATCGGACTCCATTTGGTCCCTCAAATCCTCACTTAAAACTCTCCAAAACTCAAACCCTAACTCCCTCCATTTCACTTTGAAACCATCCATCAAATCCCAAAAACGAAGATGGATTCATAAAATATAATCAAAACTGAGTAGAGAACACTTACCCCAATCCATATTGTGAAATTCGCCTCCAAAATCGCCCAAATTCGAGCACCCCAACTCAAAATATGACCGAATGAATAAACCCTTTTTTTATATATTTTCTGCCAGCTATTCTGCCTCGTTTCTCATGCCAAATGATCCCAAAAGTTATTTTTATGCCTCCAATGGATTCCTTGTGAAATTTCAGTCAAGTTAGGCTTTTGAATCACTCAATTTGACCTTATAATGAATGAGATATGTTGGTTTCAATATTTGCAAATAGTGCAAATTTTTAAATATGTCGTCAGTGGTAATTACGTAATTAGTCTGAAAAAATCTAGCAACCTAATTCTTAGTAAAATCCTCATAATTCTTAGTAAAAATCTAGCAACCATAAAATCCTCATAAGATGTCCAAATTCGATGATTCTTTTTGCTACGGGCCCGTAATTACTATACAGATCTAATGCTTCAATCAAAAAAGAAATTGGAGCTCATTTGTTCAATATGATATCATTTATGCTTGAAGAAACAACGTCGAAACATAAGAAAAATGAGTGCAACACAACCCAAACATCTCCGAAACTCACCCGAGGCTCTCGGAACCTCAACCAATAATTCCAACATGGCATATATCACTACCCTAACTTAGTCAAACCTCCGGAACACTCAAAACAACACCAAAACACCAAATCAACCTCGAATTCAAGTCTAAGAACTTCCAAAACTCCCAACTTTCTCCAATTCAAGCCTAATTTTACCACGGATCTTCAAATTATATTCCGGACACACTTCTAAGCCTAAAATTACCCAACGAAGCTAATAGAATAATTAAAATCCAAATTCAAATTCGTTTACTCATAAGTCAACTTCCGGTTGACTTTTCTAACTTAGCTTTCTAACTAAGAGACTAAGTGATCACTTTACTCCAAAACTACTCCGAACCCAAAACTACCAACTCGATACAACTCAACATAGCTAAAAACACTTAAATAAGCATATATGGGGGAAATGGGTCAATAACTCTCAGAACAAACGACCAAGTTGTTACATCCTCCCCCTCTTAAATAAACGTTCATCCTCGAACGAGTCTAAAAACATACATGGAGTCTCAAATAGGTGAAACCTTGTGCAATACCTTCTCGTCACATTCAAATCATATGAACTCATCTCACGGTCACATCATACTCATCACGTATCCATCCAACCACCATTTCCACTAATAAGGACACTACCGGACATATAGGTCCACAAGAACACGCTCACACAATCAACACCTCAGTGCTCAATCTATAGTTAAAACCCGGCCTCAAGTCCTCTAGACTGTCCCAACATCAACATATAGAAATCACCTCTCACACCTCATCTAGGGAATCACAAACCATCATTGCACAACTGATATCGAGCGCTCATATGCGCATACGAATGTAGGGAAGGAATTCAAAGAGTTACACTTCAAGCTGAATCAATACCGCACGATAAGAATTCAAGAAGGTGAGGTTTTCCTAAAGGTTCTGCAAACTCTTGAAGATAAGTACAGACATCTCCGTACCGATCCGCAAGACTCTACTAAACCCGCTCATGACTCGTGAGACCTATGTAACCTAGGCTCTGATACTAACTTGTCACGACCCAAAATCCTAACCATGGGCATGATGGCGCCTATCGTGTTACAAGGCAAGCCTATTTTCCAAAATATTACTACTAATTAATTTTAAGGATTTAATAAAACAATACCAACATTTAAATTTCTCATAAACTAAATCAACTCTAAATATAATTAATATAAAAATACGGAAGCTAGCCCTAAACATAGGGGTGTCACTAAGTCATGAACGTCTAAAACTATGAACTAAGATATATAAACTGTCTAACTGCCCAAAAGAAGAAATGACAAGAGGAGTAACAAGGTCCTACAGATGCTAGTAGCTACCTTACAATCTCCAAAGATAGCTGGCCTGAACTCAGCGATCATCGCGCTCTAACTCACCTAGATCTGCACATAAAGTGCAGGGTATAATATGAGTACAACCGACTCAGTAATAACAGAAATAACTAAGGAACTGAGTAGTAGTGACGAGCTAAGTAAAATAGTCCAATTATTTATTTTCACAATTTAAAAAAATAAACAGAAATAAACAGGTAAATTCCATAACTCAGTAAATGCAACAAAGAAATTTAAGAAATAAATGCAACAACAACAAAAGTAATTGCAACCTCACAACAATGTCACTCCATCACTCATCACTCGCACTCAGCACCCAGCACTCAACACTCAATACACTCAACACCCTGCGCTCCTGGGAGTGTGTACGGACTTCGAAGGGGCTCCCAAAGCCCAAGCACTAAGCACGAACAACTCACGTGCCATCATATCAATACCTGGATCCGCATTGTCAACTCATGTGCTACGCGGACAACTCACGCGCTATGGTATCAATACCTGGACCCGCACAGTCAACTCACGTGCTATGCGGATAACTCACGCGCTATGGTATTAATATACTCATAACCAGGCCCTCAGCCTCACTCAATCATGTACCTCACTATCTTCACCATCATCAACAAATAAGGGGACACAACCCACATCAAGTATCATAACATATTAGCAAATAATAGAGACTGAGGTAAAAATCTACAATAATTTCTATGACTGAGTACAAATAACGCGAGCATGAATGAATCCTAAACATGATCTCTAATGTGAAGGCAGACAAGTTCACCAACAAGTAAATGCATAAACACAGATAATGGTTATTAGGCCTCACAGCCTCACAAGACAGACCAAGTCTCAATCCCTCGAGGTATACACCCACACGCCTGTCATCTAGCATGGGTACCACCTTCAAATAGTCACGTGATATCAAATTCTCCGGGTTTATACCATCAAGGCTAGAGTTAAAACTGTTACTAACCTCAACCGCATAAAATCTACTCCGGAATGCCCTCGTCTCTGGACTCGGTCTCCAAAATCTCCGAATCTAACCATAATCATATTAATACTATCAACATGGGCTAAAGATCGAATTCCAATAGAAAAACTACATAAATAGGCCAAAAATCCAAAATTGGTCAAAACCAGGCCCCAGGCCCACATCTCGAAACTAGTCAAAAATGGCAAAATAATAATCCTCATCCTCTCCCGAGACTAACCATATAAAATTTATCAAAATTGGACTCCATTTGGTCCCTCAAATAAAGCTCTCCAAAACTCAAACCCTAACTCCCTCAATTTCACTTTAAAACCATCAATCAAATCCCAATAACGAAGATGGATTCATGAAATATAATCAAAATCGAGTAGAGAACACTTACCCCAATCCATATGGTAAAATTCGCCTAAACAATCGCCCAAATACGAGCTCCCCAACTCAAAATATGACCGAATGAATAAACCCTTATTTTATATATTTTTCTGCCAGCTATTTTGCCTCGTTTCTCATGCCAAACGATCCCGAAAGTTCTTTTTTATGCCTCCAATGGATTCCTTGTGAAATTCTAGTCAAGTTAGGCTATTGAATCATTCAATTTGACCTTATAATGAATGAGATATATTAGTTTCAATATTTGCAAATAGTGCAGATTTTTAAATACGCCGACAGTGGTAATTACGTAATTAGTCTGAAAAAATCTAGCAATCTAATTTTTAGTAAAATTATCATAAAATCCTCATATGATGTCCAAATTCAACAAATCTTTTTGCTACGGATCCGTAACTATGATACGGATCTAATGCTTCAATCAAAAAAGAAATCGGAGCTGATTTGTTCAATATGATATCATTTATGCTTGAAGAAACAACGTCGAAACATAAGAAAAACGAGCGCAACACAATCCAAACCTCTCCGAAACTCATCCGAGGCCCTCGGGACCTCAACTAATATTTCCAACAAGTCATATATCACTACCCTAACTTAGTCGAACCTCCTAAACACTCAAAACAACATCAAAACATCAAATCAACCTCGAATTCAAGCCTAAGAACTTCTAAACTTCCAACTTTCGCCAATTCAAGCCTAATTCTACCACGGACCTCCAAATTATATTCCGAACACACTCCTAAGTCTAAAATCACCCAACAACGTTAATCGAATCATAAAATTCCAAATCCGAATTCGTTTACTCATAAGTCAACTTTCGATTGACTTTTCTAACTTAGTTTTCTAACTAAGAGACCAAGTGATCATTTTACTCCAAAACTACTCTGAACCCAAACCTACCAACTCGATACAACTCAACACAGCTGTAAAACACATAAATAAGCTTATATGGGGGAAATGGGGCTAAAACACTCAGAACAAACGACTGGGTCGTTACAGGCATATTTTGGATTGGTTTCGCTGAGTAGTATTATTTGTGTGATGTTTCATAGTGTACAAGCTTTCCATTTGCTTTGGTTTGAGGTTTAAGTATTGTGAAGAGTTTTGAGTAAAATTGTGAAATTTCTATATTTAGTGAGTAATTGATGCTGATATGGTGGGATCGGGTTGCGCGCCATAATAGGAGGAATAAGGGTGATATGTTGAGGAGGAATAAGGGTGAAATGCTATTATACGGTTGGATCGGTTTGCACGCCGCAACAAGAGGAATAAGGGTAGATTGATATGGAGTAATAAGGGTGAATATTCATATTGATATTGATATACGATAGGATTGGGATGCGCGCCACATCAGTTTATGTGTTTATGTATCTTTCTCTACTGTGTAAGTTATTCTGTAGCTTTGAATTTCACTTAAGGATTGGTTATAGCTTGATACGGATAAGACACTTCAGTTTTGTATTCATTCCTTGCAAGTTACTGCTTTACTTTGTCCTGTCATTCTTTCTGCTTTTATTATACACTGTATGCAGGTTATATTGTAATTGCCCCACCGTAGCCTCGTCACTACCTTGTCGAGGTTAGGCTCGGCACATACTAGTACATGGGGTCAGTTGTACCGATATTGCACTCTACACTTTTTGTGCAGATTTTGGAGCAGGTAGTGGCTGATTGAGAGGTCGGATGCAGATATTTTCAGCTAGGAGACCCAAGGTAGTCCTGCGGGTGTCCGCAGGCCCTGGTGTCTCCTTCTATGCTCCTACATTTACTGTTTTTACTCCCTTCATAAACAGTTGTATCTTCTTTCGAAAAAATGTTTGTAGCAAATCTTAGTGTGTTCGTGGATTGTGACACCGAATTCTGGGTAGTAATAGCAATAGTATTGGTAATAGTATATAAACAAATAGGCTATTTACTTACTCCCGCATTTATTTCTACTTGTTTTAGCTTGTTTACTTTTAATTACTAAAACATACAGGAAATTAGTTAAGAATACTCTAACATTGGCTTGCCTAGCAAGTGTGATGTTAGGCGCTATCACGGTCCCGATGGTGGGAATTTCAGGTCGTGACAGTATAGAAAAGAAAAATACAAGAACTCTGAAGGAGACTTTGCTGGTTGTGGATCATCTCATAAGATGTAGCTCACCTAAGTCCCCATATCAATCACGCCGCTGCGCCCACACGGCCACTAGACGTACATGTGCATGTACAATAAAATGTACAGCAAGTGTAGTATGAGTACGAAAATAACACGTACCCAGTAAGTATCCAGTCTAATTTCGAAGAAGTAGTGACGAGGTATCGACTTCGACACTTACTAGTGGTCCAATAATATCAAGTACAGTAAAGAAGGGAATAAATATAAAACAGAGTAAATATATGAAACAAAGAAGTACAAAATATGTGGTACAAGTCCCCTCTTTACAATCTACTCAAGCTCTCAACTAGCAAGTTCCCTCCGTAACCGAAGCATATATATAAACATAGTGGATTTCATCAAAGAGGTTGTCATAATTCATATCAAGGAAAACCCTTCAGATACACTGGCTTCTTACCGAATATTACGCACGATTTCATGAGGATAATATATATATATATATATATATATATATATATATATATATATATATATATATATATATATAGGAAATGTCGAGGTGTAAGACCTAATCCAACATAAAAGTAAATTGTCCACTGTCGAGGGTCAAACGATGCAAACCATAGATGCATCTATTAACCTACCGAGGCGATCGGACCGCTCCCATGATAGTAGTAGGAGTTACCCCGCTCGCGGATCATACTTGCGACACAGTCAAATATAAATTTATGGAATTATCTCGCTGGTGGATTCATACTTGCGATGTGGTCACACATAGATTTCTTAAGTTATTATTTAGTATTCTTCCATTGTTTACAAAATGCAAAGTTCAAATAAAAACTTTTAAGATCCCAAATTCTTCCTCAATTTCAACTCCTCTCAAAACATTTAATAAGTAATCTCAATCTCGCTCCTTCTCAAAACAAACAATAATCATAAATCAATAACAATATCAACGAGGCATGACATAAGCCTAAAGCTACCCGGACATAGGCATAGCTAGCAGCTACGTACGGACTCTCGTCACCTCGTGCGTATGTAGTCCCTACAAATAGAAGCACATAACAATTTAGTTCACGTATGAGGTTAATTCCCTCTTATAAGGTTAGAAAGGAGACTTACCTCGCTCCGAAGTTCCATAACTTGCTCCAACATTGCTCGTCGCTCCAAAACTAGTCAAGTAATGTGCAAACAATAAAAATATACTCTAATACTCATAATAAATCAATTTGTAATAACTCTCAACTCCACTCGAAAAGTCAATAGAGTCAACCCTCGGGCCCATGTGCCTGTATTTCGATAATTATTGAAAATAAATATTACCCATAACTCATATGGTCTATATCCAGAAATTCATCCAATTTCATCCATGAATCAACCCTCAAATTAAGGATTTATCATTTTTCAACTTTGGGGCTCAAAATTCCAATTTCTACAATCCAAACACGGATAAATATAGAAACCAACAAAACTAATCATGTAAAAATATCAAAATAATGGTCAGATATTTACCCCCTTGTTGAGGCGAGAACAATGTCGAAAAAATCAGCTCAAACAGAGCTCTAGAACTCAAGATATGCCCAAAATACTAAAATTTTCGGTTTAAAACACTGTCTAGGCAATTTTTCTTCATCGCCTTCGCAGGAGACCATCGCGTTCGTGAAGATTATTTTTTCATGTTGACCGGTCAACCCAAAAATCCTTCTTCGCGTAACCTCTCTCGCGTTCGCGAAGAACAAATCTTCGCACCAAAAACCAGCAATTTTGTCCGACACGAAAATGGGCATAACTCTCTCATACGACATCGAAATTCGACGATTCTTATTGTTATGGCTCCGTAATTATGATACGGATCTAATGGATCAATAAAATCACAAATCAAAGGTATTTTTCTCAATATAGTGCACTTTATTCCCAAAGAAATAACGCTGAAATATCAAATAAGAGCGCGATACAATCCAAACACCTCTGAAACACACCCGAGGCCCCCGGGACCCCATCCAATCACACAAACCAGTCCCATAACATAACACAGACCTGCTCGAGGTATCAAATCACATCAAACAATATCAAAATCATGAATCGCACCCCAATTCCAGCTTAATGAACTTTAGAACTTCTAACTTCTACTTTTGATGCCAAAATCTATCAAATCACGTCCGATTAACCTCAAATTTTGCACACAAGTCACATTTGACATTACTGACCTATTCCAACTTCCGGAATCGAAATTCGACCCCGATATCAAAAAGTCCACTTCCAGTCAAACTCCTAAAGACCTTCAAATTTCTAACTTTTGCCAAATGACCCCAAAAGACCTACGGACCTTTGAATCCACTTCCGGACACACTCCCAACAACAGAATCACAATACCGAGATATTCCCAAACTCGAAATCCCGAACAGACATCGATAAAATTCACTTCATCCCAAATTTATAAAATTCTTCCAAAATGCTAATTTCCACAATAAGTGCCGAAACGTTTGCGGGTCATCCAAAACCTAATCCGGACATACACCCTAGTCTAAAATTATCATACAAACCTTTTGGAACCTTTAAATCCCAATTCCGAGGTCGTTTACTCAAAATCCAATCTTAGTCATAATCTTTCAACTTAAAGCTTCCGAAAAGAGAATTCTCTTTCCAAATCAACTCCGAACTTCACAAATTTCAATTCCGATCACGCGAACTAGTCCTAATACCTGAAGTGAAGCTTCCCATGGCCTCAAACCGCTGAACGACGTGCTAGAACTCAAAACGACCGGTCGGGTCTTTACATCACCATCATCGTAAAAGCTTTATTTTTGTTATGAAGGTTGTGCCAAAAAATTCAAACGTTCAATTAACTAGGCATTATTCTATGACATTGGTAATTTGTAAAAAACTTTAAGTTAACATATAATGTAATCTAATTAATTAAGAAATCACATGTAATAATAGGTTAATACCGGAAAAAATTTAACACTGTGAATGGGGTATGCTTTCAGTAGTTTAAAAATCACTAGACAACGAATTATAATTTTATGAAATAAAATATTTTTTATTTTCGGGTTATACTATCGATGATTGAAAACGTAGTAAAGTTCATAATCAACTTTCAAATAATACTCATTATTTTAATATTATGATTGACACAAAGTTAGTTTTGCTTCTTATTTTATTAAATATGTTATTGAAAGATTTTTTTATTAAAAAATTAAATGTTCATGTGAATGCTTGGTGAATTTTATTCTTTAAAGTGTTATCTCTAATTTAATATTGCAGTTATTCAATTAAATGTATCCCATAAAGGCATGCTTTAACTGCTAGAATAATACAATAAATTAACGGAATAAAAGTTTTAACATTTATATTGTAAGGTAAGAGGAGGAGGTCTTCCTAATGATCTTTTGTCAAAAGTATATATTTTTTCTCATAGAAATTTCAGCTTCTCAATATACAACTAACAATAATTTAATTTATTTTATTTGTGTAATTAGTAGTTTTAAGAATCTATGCAACTTTTATTTTAATTTTAGTTTTTATTTTTCTTAGTCTTGGACTTTCTTAATTAGATAAAACTTAAGTAATATTCATTGATAATATACAGTTAACTAACATAGATTATTTGCTACAAATAAACTAAATTTATGAATTAAACCAAATGTATTTTGTTTATTGGCGACTATTTTTCTTATAAAAAGAGGGATAATATCTACATTTTTTATTAACTCGACAATATTTTTTTAAAAATTTTATTGATGTTTCTTAAACCTCGCGCAAAGCGCGGGTAAGATTACTAGTGATAAAATAAATTCAAGCCGTGCAACTTGAATAGTTATAGTCTTGAAAGGTGAGTCTCACTTAAACTGGGTGCATTTCAAACGATAACAGACACAGAAGAACTATAGCTTATAGAAAGAAAATAATATTATTGCTTTGGGATGCGTGTCACCATGTCTTCTACAAATAATCATATCCCCTTTATATAGTAGGGGAATACTACTTTAGGTACAATTTTATAAAAGGTAAAAAATCTCATGATTTGCTAATTAGCCAGTTTATCATTGATACGTCCCAAGATTTCCGCCGTGATATCCAACCGGTTACGGATATTTCGCTTTCCGTTATTCGGTCTGGCAATGTTTCCTCGAGCTCATTCGGGGTCAGGGTTGATTCCAGGGTCATAGACTCGATGTTCTCGAGGACGGGCATTCTAACCTCGTATCTTGGTTCGATGAAACTCGGGGTCGATCTTAAACCCATCACATTTCAATCCCGATCTGTCGTGCAATAGACGAGCCAGATTATGACCGTATACAGATATTCCCCTCGTTTTTCAAAGAGTAGACTACGAGAAACGATATGAGCCCCCGCTTTTTGCCTCGATACTCTGCGTCAGAAATGAAAAAATGAACGAAACGTCTCTTCAATCACTTCTTAAGGGAATTAAATGTCCGTCAGTTGCTAGTCGGCCACTCCTGATTTTGAACCGTCGTTCGAAAACTATAAATACCCCCTTCTTCAGTCATTCAAACTTTACATCCAAACCTTCTTTATTCTTGTTCTTAAAAATCTTTGCATTTCATAGCACTTATACCTAGATTTCTTGAGGTTTTTGTAAGAACTCTTGCTTGTCTTTACTCCAAATCATTAAGTGTACCCTTTTCACTTCATTTCCTTCATCTTTTACCTTTTATTTAAAAAGGAATGGCGAAGACTTCTAAGACAGTTTCTCAAAAAGAAACTACTTCTTCATCACGGTCGGTCGGCAAAGAACCAGCGGCGGAACCTCCTCTTAACGCGTTAATTTCTGGCGGGTGCTCGGTAACCGGCAACTTCAAAGTTGATAAACCTTCACCCGTTCCGTGCCTGGGTGGAAAGTATCGAGGTATATTTGCTCGATCATCAGAGAGACCCTCCCTACAGTCATAAAGGACTGCAACTAGGTCGGAAAAGACGTGGTGGTTCCCGGGCCCCAAGAAGATATCACTACCCACGTTAAGGGATACTTATGTGTTTATACTTATCCCTTTATGTTGGGCACATTCGACCCGGTGATCTTCCAATTCAGTAAAAGATATGAGGTATGCCTTGGTCAGATCCACCCCTCGTTCTGAAGGATAGTCATTCTTCTCCAATTCTTTGTGAGCAAGATTGACGGATGTCCATTCACTGTTGACCATCTGATGCACCTATACAGTCCCCGATTCTTCTGAGGGTGACTAATTAAACCTGCGTGCCGGGCCTCTAAAACCCCATTCTCGAGCATTGATAAATATCGAGACCGAGGTTGGCTAGGACAATTTGTCCGAATAAAGACCTCGGACCTGATCCTGGCCAAGGGCACGCCGTTCCCCGAGGACTGGAATACAAAACGTAAGTAAAGTTTTGTTTGTTCTAGAATTTTATATTTACTCTCTTTTTCTCCGTTCTTATTGATGTTTGGTGTTGAT
The DNA here is from genome assembly GCF_000393655.2 of Nicotiana sylvestris. NCBI lineage: Eukaryota > Viridiplantae > Streptophyta > Magnoliopsida > Solanales > Solanaceae > Nicotiana > Nicotiana sylvestris. Next base: position 127,344,168 of record NC_091058.1, on the reverse strand, counting down.
GTAGATGTTGCTCGGGTTCCGGATGCAATTCCTCGACTCAAAAAGTGGGTCAAGGACATTGTCTTACAAAAACTGTATTTCGAGCACGCATGGCACGAACTTTCAAAGGGTCGGTGGGAGGCTCATTCTCACGGTGAGATTACTTTCTTGAGTGAACAACACTTGGGTTTCCTCATGCTCTTGATTTCTTACTTATTTCTTTTTTCTTTTTAGGTTTTTCCAAGGATGTCGCCATGAGTCCTCCATCTGGTGACGTGGATAGCCCCATCGAGTCCCCTGCTCCGAGGTAGGAGAAGAAGAGAAGAAGGGCTCAGAGTTCTCCGATCACAGAGAAGAAAAAACCAAAAAGGAGGCTGGTGCGCAAATCCAAGGAAAACATCAGCGCTCGAGAGCTCCTATAGGACTCAATCCACTGACTGAGGGATGAGTCTGATAAAGAAGAAGAAGAAGTTTCCCAATTGGTGGCCCACGTGCGAGGCAACACCGAACTACCTCAAACTAGGGGTTCTAATGAGGAGGCAGTGGTCGAGGCCTCCGAACCAAAGAGGGTCAAGGTCGATTTGCCACAAGTTGGGGAGGCTGACAAAGAGACTAGGACTGATGCTCCTCGGGTAGAGGATAATTCCCCGAAAGATGCACTTGGAGTGATAGATCTCTCTAAGTCGCCCTCATTTACCGACTCTATGATCAAAGACTCCTAGAGGTTAAAAAGGACGCCCAAATAAGGGGCCCCAAGTGGTGGTAGACCCTTTCCACAACTTCATTAAAGGTTTAAACTCTACTACCTTGGAAGACGTCATCGGGCTGGTGACTTACCGGTACAAAAGAAGAGTCCGTCTTAGCGAACCAGCGGGCCTTCTTCGAGCTCGAAACTAGTACCCAGCTCCGATTGCAGATCCTGACTGGAAGCGGTCGATATTATGCCTATTTCGGAGGATGCTTGGGTCCTCTCTGCCTCTGTGGGAGTTGCAAGTTATCTTCAGTGCCTGGTGACCGAAGAGGATCAAGCAAAGATGAACGAGGTGAAAGTACCCTGCTTGTTCAACGAAGCTCAACAGGCGTTAAATAGCATAACTTTGAATGCCTCTTGATGACTTTTGTTATGTACTTAGATTAAGTCATAAAATATTGTAACTCTTTCCTTTGTGTTTGTAGGCCTTGGTGCTTTATCATGAGACTTTTCTCTGATATCGAGAAGAGATAAACCAACATGAGGCCGAGAACTGAGAGCTCATTGAGAAGAGGAATGCTTACAAACTTCTTAGTGAGAAATGCGAGGGGAAGGTCAAGAAACTTCAAGCTGAGCTAGAGGTGGCTCGGAAGGAGCATGCCGACCTGGTCGAGCAGTTAAGAAGAGTATTTGAGGTCAGTGACGATGAGTCAGATACGTTGGCTAATGATCCGAACTTGCAGGTCCAACATAAACTTGACCAGATTGGATAGCTCCAGTAAGAAGTGGATACGGTGAAGGCTGAAGCCAAAGAACGAAAAAGAACATGGACCACCTGGCCTCATAAAAGGAGACTGTCTAGGAACAATTGGCTTCGGTTAAGGTCCAATTTTGAGCTGTAAAGGAGAAGTCCTTGGTGCAGGCCAAGAAAATCGAGGAGCTCCAGTCCGAGTTGAATTTGGTCGTCTCCAATAGAAAAAATTTTGGCCAAGGAGCTTGAAACTGTCAAGTCGAAGGCCAAAGTAATTAAAGTTGATGCTGAAGAGATGGTGGTCGTTTATAAGGCTGATGCTGATGCGGCTCAGGTTCGAGCAAAAGACATCATCGAGCATGCTTAGTGGCAATATCGAAGGGAGGCCCTTGAGGAAATTCAGGCTCGGGGTTTTGACTTATCAGTTGAGATTTAGAGTGCCAAAGAGCTTGAAGCCGAGGCCAAAAATTGGCTTATCCCGAAAATGATGAGGAGTCTGAATATTTGGACGAGTCCGGGGGTAGGGAAGATCTTGAGGGTGACAAGGCGGTATCCGGCGAAGATTAGGACACTTAGGCTCTTTGTAAATGTTTTTTTTTACTTTTCATTTTATCCTTTAGTTGAGGTCGTTTGGACTCTGTAAAGAATTTGTATCAAAGCTGTTTTGGCCCTTGTAAGAAATTTTTGATATGTATATAAAGCCTTTTTTCCCTTCAGCAATTTCTAAGTTCTTTACTTTGTCATTTATATTTGCAAAGATTAAAATGCATTAGCTTGAAATAGTTTAGATTATGCTCAAGGTTTCGAACAAGCCTTGCCTTTAACATTATTTTATTTTTAAGGTATCGTGGAGTTTCGACTTGACCAAAATTGTTTCCCCAAAGTACTTATAATTTCTTAGATTATAGTTTACCGAGGGTAGCTTTTAGAACTCGTTAAGAAATTTTAAGGCATTGTCATTTTTTTATGGGTCTCGAACGTCTCCGAGCCATTTTAATTTAGTCGTAGCCTTTTTAGTTCGAGTGATAACAGTCCCTGGGTGGGGATGGGTTGTGGCCTTTAAGAATTGGGCGTTGCATGATATGTCTTATGCTCCCGAACTTTGATAGCACGGACCATCCAAGCTTGTTTTCGGATGGTAGTCCCCAAGTGAGAGTGATTGTTCGAACTTGGATTAAGGTGGTCCTTGGGCTCGATACCTTTAGGGGATTGGATGTAGGAAATTCCTTGAGAAATGCAATTAAAAATTTTAAAAAGACAAATTATTTATCGGCAAGGAAGAGACTTCTTTTTATTCTTGTTTAAAATAGTTATACATGTGTACATGCTTTGTGTCAGGGATCGAGTAGTCTATGTGGCATGGTTCATTTGACCGTTTGGCCCTTACAATAAATCCTATTTATCGAGACCCTTTAATCACGAAGTTTCTTTCCTTGCTAAAGTCGATATCCGAGGGTAATGCCCCCCAATATTCGAGGTTGATCATAGAGAGAAGACTCGGATACTGTTGATGCGATTCTTAACACTGATTCATGACCGGCCTTATATTCTAAGTTAGCACGATCCACTTTTTCCTCGTTAAAAACCTTGCCGGAAAACCCATTTGGGACAAAACTGGTTCAAGGAAAAAAGAGTGCAACGCGTGCTTTCAGATCTAAAAATTTGTATCGCTTCTTGTTGGTTACATGCAAGTGTTAGTTCAAAAAATAAGTAAAAAGGAAATAAATGGGGTCTTACCTTAATAGTAGTATCTCTTCAAGTGAGTTATGTTCCAATTATTCGATCGTCGTTCACAATTCATTGCCCCGAGTTTGAACGATCCTTTTCTGGTGATCTTGAGAATTTGGTACAGTCCTTTCTAGTTCGACCCCAACTTCCCTTCGTTCGGGTTTCGGGTGTTTAGTCTGACCTTCCTTAATATTAAATCCCTGATATTGAAGTGTCAAAGGTTGGCCCTTTGATTGTAATACCTCTCGATCCACTCTTTTTGGGCGGCCAACCGGACGAGGACGGCTTCGCGCCTTTCATCTTATAGCTCTAGGCTAGTACTCATGGCCTCGTCATTCAATTCCTTTGTTGCATATCAGAATCTGATACTTGGTTTATCGGCTTCGACCAGTATTAGAGCTTCGGTGCTGTAAACCAATAAGAACGGGGTGGCCTCGATATTGGACTTTGAGGTCGTACAGTATGCCCATAGGACTACGGGTAGGATTTTCTTCCATTTTCCTTTGGCGTCGGTTAACCTCTTTTCAAGGTTTTGGAGTATTGTTTTGTTGGTCGATTATTCTTGTTCGTTCCCACTAGGGTGATAAGGTGTTGATAGGATCCTTTTGATCTTACAGTCTTTGAGAAATTTGGTCACTTTGCTGCCGATAAATTGTTTCCTATTGTCACACACGATTTCATACAGCATTCCGAACCAACATATGATGTGGTCCCAAATGAAGTCGATGACTTCCTTCTCCCTGACCTTCTCGTATGCTTGGGCTTCAACCCACTTAGAAAAATAGTTAGTCATAAATAATATGAATTGAGCCTTACCGGGTGCCCATGGAAAGGGGCCAACGATGTCCATTCCCAACTTCATGAATGGCCATGGCGAAGAAACTGAATGCAGCACCTCTCTAGGTTGATGTATCCTGGAAGCATGTCTTTGACATTGATCACATTTTCGTACGAACTCCTTTCCGTCCTTTTCCATATTTATCCAGTAGTAGCGGCTCTGATTACATTTTGAACCAATGACTCGACACTTGAATGATTTCCACAGGTGCCCTCGTGAACTTCCCTCAGAATGTACTCGATATCTCATGGTCCTAGACATATTGCTAGTGGGCCATCAAACATTCTTCTGAACAAGGTTCCATCTTCGGACAAGCTAAACTGTGTTGCCTTGGTACGCAGGGTCCTCGATTCTTTTGGATCTGAGGGCAACTTCCCAATCTTCAAACATTCTAAATATTTGTCTCTCCAATCCCAAGTCAAGCTTGTAGAGTTTATATCGATGTGACCCTCTTCCAACACCCATCTTATAATTTGTACGACTGTACCGGAGTTGAGCTCGTCATCCTCGACCGATGACCTTAACCTTGCAAGGGCATCGGCTTCGCTATTTTGATCCCGAGCGTGTTGCAAAGTCCATCCTTGAACCGGTGTAATGTTACTTGCAAATTATCTAGGTACCTTTGCATTCGTTCTTCTCTGACTCGAATGTCCCATTAACTTGGTTCACCTCAAGGAGGGAGTCTCACATAGTTTCGATGCCCCCAAGCTTTTGACTAGTTCGATACCTGCAATCATGGCCTCATACTCGGCCTCATCGTTAGTCATTTTCATAGTTCTAATGGATTGTCTAACCATATTGCCTGTGGGTGGCTTCAATATGATGCCAAGTCCGGACCCTTTTGCGTTTGAGGCACTGTTCGTAAAGAGGGTCCGAATTCCCGAAAACGTCCCCGAGTTTACGAATAACTCTATTTTGACCTCGGGTATTAGGGCCGATGTAAAGTCGGCCATGAAATCTGCCAAAATTTGAGACTTAATGGCCATCTGGGGTCGATATTCAATATCGTACCCACTGATTTCCACGGCCCATTTGGCGAATCGTCCCAAGAGTTTGGGTTAATGCATTATATTTCGCAATGGATAAGTAGTCACAACACATATGGGATGGCACTGAAAATATGGTTTTAGTTTCCTAGAGGTGCTTAGCAAAGCGAGCGCCAATTTTTCTAGGTGAGGGTACCTAGTTTCGGCCTCACCTAGGGTCCTGCTAACATAGTAAATTGGAAATTGCATACCTTGTTCTTCCCGGACCAAGAATCCACTTACCTCTATCTCTGATACTGCCAAGTACAGGCATAGTTGTTCGTATGCCTTCGGTGTGAAAAGCAGTGATGGGCTCGATAGATACTGCTTGAGTTCCTCCAAGGCCCGTTGACACTCCGGGGTTCATGAAAAATTGTTCTTCTTCTTTAGTAGAGAAAAGAATCGGTGACTCTTATATGAGGATCTCGAGATGAACCGCCCCAGGGTGGCTATGCGCTCGGTTAATCTTTGCACGACCTTCACATTGTCCACAACCGTGATATCTTCGATGGCTTTGATCTTTTTGGGGTTGATCTCAATTCCCATTGGATTCCATGAACTCGAGGAATTTACCTGATCCGACTTCGAACGCATATTTTACTAGGTTCAGTTTCATATTGTACTTCTTAAATATGCTAAAGGTGTCCTACAAATTCTTTAAATGGTCCTTTATTCGCAGGGACTTAACTAACATATCATCAATGTAAACATCCATTGATTTCCCAATTTGTTCTTTGAACATCCGATTTACTATGCGTTGATAAGAGGCACCTGCATTTTTTAATTCGAATGGCATCACATTATAGCAGTATGTTCCATACTTAGTGATGAAGGAGGTTTTTTCCTGATCATCCGGGTTCATCCCTATTTGGTTGTACCCGGAATAGGCATCGAGCAAACTAAGGATCTCGTGGTCAGCCGTGGAATTGATCATGCGATCGATATTAGGCAAAGGGAAAGTGTCCTTGGGACACGCCTTATTTAAATCCTTATAGTCCACACACATTCCTAAATTCTTCCCCTTTTTAGGGTCTACTACTACGTTTGCTAACCAATCCATGGTATTTTACCTCCCGAATGGACCCTATTTTAAGGAGTTTAGATACCTCGTCCCTGATGAAAGCGTGTTTGATTTCAGACTGGGGTCTCCTTTTTTGCTTGACCAGGTGGAATTTTGGGTCCAGGCTCAGCTTGTGAGTGGTTATCTCTGGTGGGATCCCTGTTGTATCAGGATGGGACCAAGCGAAACAATCTATGTTAGATATAAGAAATTGAATGAGTTGTTTCCTGAGCTCGGGGGTTAACCTCGTGCCAAGGTATATCTTCCGATCGGGTAGACGTTCGATCAATGTGACTTGTTCTAGCTCCTCAACCGTTGATTTGGTGGCGTCGGAATCATCAGAGGCTATAAAATATCTAGGAACCCCATAATCATTATCTTCATAAGCCCCTATTTATCTGATTGGGTCGTGACTAGTGTTGATAATTGCTATTTAGCCTCTTGTTTTTTATCCGAACTCGGTTCCTTTGATGTTGCCAGTGTTGATACCGGGATCACTTCTTCGACTGCAAACATTTCCTTTGTGGGTGATTGCTCCTTGTAGATTGTTTTGATCCCTCTCGGCGTTGGGAAATTTTAATACTTGGTGAAGAGTCGAGGGTACTACCCTCATGTTATGGATCTATGGCCTCCTGAACAGGCATTGTACCTCATGTCTCCTTCGATCATATAAAACTTGGTTTTTCAGATAGTCCTGGTGGTATTTACTGACAATGTTATCTCTCCCTTAGTGGTTTCACATGCTATGTTGAATTCGTTTAGGACTCGGACTACAGGCACGATTTGATCTTGTAAGCCGAGCTGTTCTACGACCCTCGATCAGATGATATTGGCCGAGCTACCTGGATCAATTAACACATGCTTAACTCAAGATTTATTTATGAGTACAGATGGACACTTTGGTGCGCCTCAATAGCGGCCCTTGAGGGGCATTGACTCCACCGATGATCATATTAATGACGTATTGAGGTTCTTCTAGTTTGGTCTATTTGTTAGAATCCTTGTTTCTAAAATGATTCTCGTCTCGATCGTTCAGAAATTCTCGAACGTGCCCGTTGTTGAACAACTGCGCTACTTCCTCTCTTAACTATCGGCAATCCTCTTTTCTGTGGCCATGAGTGCCATGTTATTTGCACATTTGGTTAGGATTCCTTCGGGCTAGATCGGATTGTAAAGGTCGAGGCCATTTGTGTCACGACCCAATTTTCCCTCCGTTGGGTTTTGTGATGGCACCTAATCTTAGGGACTAGGTAACCCTAACAATTTCTGAATATCAACAATAAAGAAAAAAAACTAACAGCTTCAACATAGAAATCTTTATGAAATATACATATTCCCAAAACCAGCAGTACAAGTCATAAGATCTATAGAGTTTCGCTACAACTTCTAAACACGACTGTATGGAAATAAGTACAACAATGTGAATATGAAATAGGAAAGGTGACTCCGAATCCTTTAAACGCAGCAGTAGGTTTACCTTGAGTCTCCACAGCTACTAACGAAAAATACTTAGATCTACACAAAAATGTGCAGAAGTGTAGTATGAGCACACCACAGCGGTGCCCAATAAGTATCAAGACTAACCTCGGTAGAGTAGTTACAAGGGACAGTCAAAACACCTACTGGTCTAATAACTGAACAAGTATAAGTATAGAAATGACAGAACACGATATCTATGTAAAGACTACGCGATGTGGCTAACAATATAGTAATTGCAATAAGGAAAGAAAATAGCAAGTAACAACAGAACACCCTAATAAGAACACAGAAAAATGAACAAAAATACATCCCAAATCCGAAATCACAAATACAGTAAAAACAGGTCATAACTCAGATCTTACGACAGTTTTCACACTAGGTTTTTGTTACGCCCCGCAATATTACGTCGATATTACGTCCCGCCGTATTATATTATGATGATGTTACATCCTGCAGTATTATATTACGATGATGTTATGCCTTGCAATATTATATTACGATGATGTTACACTTCGCAGTATTATATTGCGACGATGTTACACCTGTAGTATTATGCGTGAAATTGTCGTAAGATAATTGACCTCAGTTCAAGGACAAGATTATTTAGAGATTATAAGCATTATGTTATTTCAAGCAAGTGATGAGTAAATTCGTGAAGGTGAGAGGGGAAGCAAGTCAAAGAAAATGAATTTTCGTCCAAGTTTGACATGTTGGGATAAAATACGGCCCAAGCTAAAATACCCGGTATTTATGGACTAGTGACATACAAGGTACCACATGGCCATGATAGTAAGATGTACAAAGTGTGTTAAAAGTGAATAGTATTTTATGTACTTTGAGATAATTCTTAAGTATATGAGTAATTGGTTAATTATTAAATTAGTAGGGAATTACCAAATTAATCAAGGAGCTAGGTGGATAATTATGGATAAGAACTAACACCCCACGTGGCAGCAAGTAAGGAAAGAGTTACATGACTCTTTCCTTTGGACAATATAGTTAGTAGGCACTTACGACATCATTCATTAGCCATTTTACACGTAAAAGTTAGAAAATGTGATTCATCTATAACTCATCTTCAAGAGAGATTAAATTCACTTTGAAAAAGTTTAGACAATACTACGAAGGCATATAATTCAAGCCACAAAATTACACAAAGACGTTAATGGTGTTATTGTTCAATACACAAAGTACATATGCCTACTAAATCTGAAAATCAAGAAGTGGATGTGGAATTTCTATTAGGAAAATATGATATAGCATACAGAAAGACAAAGCAAGGAACGAAGGTGAGGGAGTTTTGAAATTCGTATGAAATTGCACTGCGTAATAACAATGGAATTTTGCAATTCTAAAGGAGTACGGTGTAATCCTTTTCAAGAATAATCATACGGATTTTTCCCTACTCCGGGTATGTTAAGGCTATCCGTTCTTTAATTTTGGCATGATCTATATGATACAAATGAAACGAGTAAATGCACAACTTGTATAAATGACTCTATTCATAGAAATATTAGATGTTCCTATGTTCTTGTATTCCCATGTATCTTATTATTTCATCTTTTGTTCATGGGTCTCAAAATATACAAAAGTTGAAAAATTAGTTTACTTCATGATATTACTCAATGACATAATGATCTTATGACATTCTGAAAGATTTTATTAATGTACTTCTCATGCATTGCATTCATGTACATTGACCCATGACTAGATGACGGTATATACCTGTATATTTGTATATTATATGTATATGAGATATGAGAAAAGGTTACGGCTTTATATACATACCACCACCTGATCAACTGGTATACGTCGATGATTTTGCCCGCAGTGGCCGAGATGATATGATGGGATGCCCTCAGAGGCCTGATGATGTTATGAAAAAAGTACCTATGCACAACATGACATTCAAACGTATATGCATGACACTATAATTATTTCATGATTTACAGAGTTATCCAGACTTACAAGTTGAGTCATTTACTCTATATTTCTTCTATGTATGCTATGTACTTATTTATGTGCCTTACATACTCGGTACATTATTCGTACTAACATCTCTTTTGCCTGGGGACATCGCGTTTCATACCAGCAGGTCTCGATAGACAGGTTGAGAGCCCTCCAAGTAGGCTATCAACTCAGCAGAAGATGTTGGTACGCTCCATTTGCTTCGGAGTTGTTTGTTTGGTTAGTATGATTTAGATATGTATTGTTTGGTATGGCAGGACTCTGTTCCGACCTTTACGAAAATTATGTATTCTTAGAGGCTTGTAGATAGATGTCATGTACGTAAAAGATTGTATGGCCTTGTTGGCCTATGTTCAGTATACGAGTGGTTATTTTGATCTTAAGGCCCAAATGTCTTATGTATAAGTTGGTATTACATGTTGTACTCTACCTATTTTATGTCAACCTCTCCAGTTCATTTATCTATGATAGTATGATATAAAAAGATACGTTATGTTGGTACTCAGTTGAGTAAGGTACAAGGTGCCTATCGCGGCTCATCGGTTGGGTCGTGGTAAAAGTGATATCAGAGCAGTTCTGTCCTAGGGAGTCTACAAGCCGTGTCTAGTAGAGTCTTGTTTATGGGTGTGTCGTGCACCATACTTATAAGCAGGAGGCTACAGGAATTTAGGGCTGTCACTATTTCTTCTTACTCTAGATTGTATGGTAGAGCTCAATTGTAAGAACTCAATTTCCTAAACTCTTACTCATAATACGACGATACCTACATCCAGAAAGATGGTTGGTAGATATATAGTTGTGGAAGAGTTTAGTTAGAAGAACTCGAGTTTGCATCATTCCTATGATGGATAAATGTGAGGTTTTCAGCAGAACATGTGTGTACCGTACGTGTAAGCTTCTTGATAAGAAGCCTTAAGGCAAGAATATCTATCCACCTCTATGGTGAAAGGCAATGAGAGATTCAGAAGATAAATACAAGTTTCAATAAGTAAAGGAAGCAAGATGAAAGAGGGTACGAGGTACCCAGATAATGAAGACTATCCTTATTCACCATTCAGGAAAAGATATATAAGCATTTTGAGTTACCTTTAATAGTAATAGAGGTATGTAAAATTGGCCACACCGATCTATGTTACGCTCTATGGGAGCTAACAAATATGGTTTAAGAGAAGGACATAAAATCACGATCCAGCTGGGGTTAGAGTGACCCAAAATGGTGGATGAATAGATTGCGTTAGTTGATATTGCCGAAGGATATTGCAAATCTGCTAATAGATCTCCTTGTGAGACACCTAGATGGTGCACTCTAGAATATTACAATTAGATGTGAATACTAGCATGATCAAAAAAATTCAGAAGATAGGCACTGAAAACCTGGAAGGGATAAATATTACCTTAGTGTGACTCTCGTCCCTAGTAGAGCGAGGACGTTGAGCAACCCGAAGAGCCAATGAATGAAGAAAGGAGAGCTAAAAGCGAAAGAATGTCGTGTTGAAGTTCTCATAAGAAAGAGGATAGGCAGAAATATTAGCAGAGTAATGGGAAGAGAGATAAAGAATAATTATGCGTGAGATGTGATACATGGAAGACAACGGTAGAGTGTTACATTATAGTCAGATGAAGAAAGAGACGAAAGGTGATGGGCCTTAAGACAACAAAAGAGTATAGGCCATACAGTCACATCCTCATTTCAAGAAATAAGTTCGCGACTTTAACATGATTAACAGAAGGAAAAGTTAGACCCCAGAGTAATAAAAATCAGTATGGACTGGTGAACAAGATAAACTAAACATGAATTAGGAACCGAGTGATTTGATAATAGTCAGCATCATGAGAGTTTTAGATTTCAGTCCATCGATAATAGGATGGACAACAGAAGAAGATCCATGATGAATTTAGAGAATGGTCATTCAGGGAGACGTTTCCCTGAAGCAAGCAATATGAGCAAAGTTACACTTAAGGGACTGCATGTGCCAATTACACTAAGTGTCACTATCGCGAGTGAGAAATTTTGTCATCCTAGGTAGAGAAGGATTACCACAAGGCGAGTAAAGGTCATTGATGATATGAAAGGACGCCAAAGATGAAGAGGAAAAACATATATAGGCAGGTTGTCATAGCTCCAAGTCTTAGTACTCCCCTAAAGGGGGGAATATGGAATGATAAAGGAAGAATGCAATAAAAATGAGAAAGGGATGAGATTGCACCTATCCAGATGTTACAGATATGCCATGATTCCAGAACGTTATTGTAACGATCCGACCGGTCATTTTGAGCTTTTGCATTTTGCTCGCAAGTTCTCGGGCATGACTAGTCCCGTGTGATGTATTATGACTTATGTAAATCTTCAGTTTTGGTTTTTCGGGTAATCGGAATGGATTTGGAAGAATAGTTCTTAGTTTGAAGCTTAAAAATTGAAAGGTTTAACCAAGTGTTGACTATTTAGTATTTGATCTTTGATTTGTATTTTTATGATTTGGTTAGCTCCTTTAGGTGATTTTGGAATTAGGAGAGTGATCAGAATGTATTTTGGAGGTCCGGGGTTGATTTAGACTTGAATTGGCGAAATTGGAATTTTGGCATTTTCCGGTTGATAGTGGAAATTTTGATATAGGGGTCGGAATGGAATTCCGGAAATTGGAGTAGTTCCGTTTTATTATTTTTGACGTGTGTGCAAAATTTCAGGTCACTCGCACGAGGTTTGATAAACTTTTTAATCAAAATCAGAATTCGGAAGTTTTTGGAGTTCTTAAGCTTGAATCCGTTAATGATTTGATGTTTTGATGTTGTTCTAAGTGTTCCGAAGGTTGGAACAAATTTGAATGATTTTATGGGATATGTTGGCATGCTTGGTTGAGGTCCTGAGGGCCTCGAGTGAGTTTCGGATTCTCAACGGATCATTTTTTGGACTTAAGGAGTTGCTGGTTAGCAGGTGATCTGCAACTGGTATGTTCTTCATCGCGATCAGGGGAGGAGGTTCGCGATCGCGTAAGGAAAATGGGAGGCCAGCTGGGTTAACCCGTTCGCAGAGAAAGGGACGTGATCGCGTAGGTCAGTCAAGTTGTGCAACGCGAACGCATGGGCTAGGCCGCATTCGCGTAGAAGAAATAAGGCGGCAGAGGAATCTGGTGTTACCCTTCGCGTTCTCATAGGGTCAATCGCGATCGCGTAGCTCAGAGGAACCACTGCATCGCGTTCGCTTGTGGATTAACGCGGTCGCGTAGATTAAAATACTGAGGTAGCAAAAATTGTTCTTCGCGATCGCGAGGATGTTTCCGCGATCGTGGTTAAGGAAAATTTACCTGGGCAGAATGTTTAAAAGTGGTTTTCATGATTTTTGGTCTATTTCTTCCATTGTTAAGCGATTTTGGAGCTTTTTGAGAAGGATTGAAGAGAGAATCGAAGGGAAACACTTGGAGGTAAGATTTTTGAACTCAATACTCGATCCTATGTTGATTCTTACTTGTTTAAACATGAAATTAGTGGGATTTAAAGCCTAAAATTGGTGAATTGGGGCATGAAATTGGAGAGTGTAAATTGGAGATTTGAGGGGCCATTTGAGGTCCGATTTTGATGTTCTTGGTATGTATGGACTCATGGGAGAATAAGGATTCTAATGATGTGATTTTATCATATTTCGAGACGTGGGAACGGGGGTCAGGCTTGGCCAATTTCAGAATGTTTGATGTAAATTGGTTATTTTCGAGTGGGCTTTGTTCTCTTATCATATTTTGATAATATGGTACTGTTTTTGGTTAGATTTGGAGCATCCAGAGGCCGAGTCGAGAGACAAAGGCATCACAGGCTAGAGTTTGGACCGGATTGAGGTAAGTAATGATTGTAAATGTTGTCCTAAGGTGACGCACACGCTAGATGACAAGCGTGGAGTCGCGCACCGTTGGGGATTTTGACTTGGTCCGTCCCGTATGACTGTTAAGTCGCGTATTTGATTAAAAACTATTTGATATCATTGTGTTTTTGGAAAGTATTGCTATCTTTTGGGGAAAATGTCATATTTGGGCCTCGTGCCAACTGTTTTGGACCCTTATGGGGCTTTTACTGCTATTCCTCACTTTTTTGACTTAATAATTGTACTCAGTCATGCAGTGTTTTACTGATTTCATAACTCAGCCTTATTTACTCAATTTTGATACTATAGATGATATTTTGAGCTGAACGCCCTATTTTACTGATAGTCCGAGTGGCTTGTGAGATTGTGGCTGAGAGAGGCCGAAGGCCTGATTGTGAGGTTAATGACTGAGGGTCTGATTGTGAGGTTAATGACAGAGAGAGGCCGAGGGCCTATTTATGAGGATTACATATTTATGGATCGCGCTACACGCTGCAGCGATATATGGATCGGGTGGCATGCCGCAGCGATATGTTGGATCGGGTTGCACGCTGCAGCAATTTAGCGCTTGGGTTGTAAGAGCCCCTCCAGAGTCTACACCCCCAGTGAGCGCAGTCGACTATATATATATATTGGGCTGCACGCCGCAGCTATATATGGGTTGGGCTGCATGCCGCAGTGGTTCTGATATGGTACCTATTGAGTGTGAGTGCTGAGTGTGAGCACTGATTGATGTGAGTTGAGTCTTGAGTGACTGAAATGCTTGCCCGAGGGACTATATATATATATATATATATATATATATATATATATAATGCTTTGCTTGAGGGGCTTGTTTTTATGAAATTACTATTTTCACTCCTCTTTATACTTAGCCTTTGTTGAAAATGTTGAACAAATACTTTAAAACAACTTTCATTGAAACTGGAGTTTTTACGAGATGTTCGCACTGATTTGGCTTCGTTATTTCCACTGAGATTTTTATGTTATGAGATGTATATGATTTATGTTTGCCTGAAGGGCTGTATACGAACTATGTTTTGCTTGAGGGGCTGATTATGATTTTCATCACTTTTACTATAAATTGTATTGAACCTCTATTGAAACTGTTGGAAAGCATCTTCAAATGATTTTTACCAAAAGCTGGATTTTAAATGAGACGATTGACTCGTATTCTGATTTGAAAGCTTGTTGTGCTTACTTAGTTTATCATGATGTGGATTTATCGTTTCCTACTTCTCAGTCTTTATTTACTTTTATTACTTACTGAGTTGGCATACTCACATTACTCTCTGCACCTTGTGTGCATATTCAGGTAATTCTGAGCTCGGTGGCAGGTTCATCGGAGTTAGCAAGGTAGCTGCTTGGCAATCACAGCCCTGCTTTTCTCCCTTCTTATTCTCCCTTAGTGTATTCTTGTGATTTTCCCGGCCATATTGGTCTTGATGTTGTTAGACAGTTGTAGTAGATGTTCATGACTTGTGACACCCCAATGTCGGGCTATCTTTCTGCACTATTATTTGTTTTTGATTTGGGAATCATATCGGCTGGCCTAGTTTCACGATAGGCACCATCACGACCAGGTCGGTTTAGGGTCGTGACAAGTTGGTTTCAGAGCCTAGGTTACATAGGTCTCATGAGTCATTAACAGGTTTAGTAGAGTCTCGCAGATCGGTACGAAGACGTCTGTACTTATCCTCGGGAAGCTGCAGAACTTTTAGGAAAAACATCATATTCTGGAATTCTTATCGTGCATCCTTGGTTCAGCTTGAAATGTAACTCTTTGAATTCCTTACATGAGTTCGTATGCGTGCATGAGCGCTCGGTATCACCTGTGCATCGACGGCTTGTGATTCCCTGTTCAAGGGGTGAGAAGCGACTTTTGTGTGTTGATGTTTGGCTAGTCTTGATAGTGTCCCTATTAAGGGAAGTGATGATTGGATAGCTACGTGATGAGTATGGTATGACTGCGAGATGTGTTCATATGAATAGAATGAGACGAGAAGGGTCTGCTTGGGGGTAGCAAGAACTATCTGGTGCTTGATTTCCATCGTGATTTGATGTATAGCCCCGAGTTGTGGGTGTGTTGAAGGTTTTTTTCATGTTACCTAGTTAGGAAGTGCAGTAGATTTTACGTTTTGATATGAGTTTAGACTTAGGAAGATTAAGTGACTGCATGATGTTTATGACGGCGGAAGGGTACAAAGAGATGTTAGTTTGAGGTGAAGCAGGTGGGTTATCTCCTGTGGAGTGATCTGAAGTTTATGTGATCCTTATATTGTTTGTTGGAAGACCTCTTTTGCAAGTGAAATATACGTGTTGCAATTTGAATTTGGATCACTTAAGAAAGTGGGCTTGACTTCTAGGAGGGTGAATATGAGATTTGCAGAAGATTTGAAGTACTTGATGGTCTGTGTTATACGGGCTTATGAAGGATTGAGTTTAATCTCACTATGGTATTATGACAGTAATAGAGTATATGTATTATGAGTTATTGTTTGTTTTGATCTATGGCTTTGAGCCAAGTGGGAGAGTCTGCTATTGATCAGTTGATTGCACGGTTATGTGCTATGTTGGTTCCAGTTTGAGGCATACCGGTGAATCGGTTATGGCTTACAGAGGTTGAGATCGAGGATGACCCGAAAAAAGAAAATTTTAGTAAAGGTTATGTATGTTTTATGGGTGTATGAGAATCACGAAATGATTTGAGTTTTTATTAGTAAAGGATGGACAGTGCATAGAACGGGAAGTTGCTTGGTTGTATTAAGGTGAGGTTACATTCTGTGGAGTCGGAGTGCTAACGGAGCACAGGTCATCCAATCCTTTTGATCAGTCTAATTGCGGTTGAGTAGAGTGGATGACTCTCGATAATAGTTCTAATGGGTTCAAGATTTTACATGTAAAAATTAGAGATTTTCAGGTTGTATATTTGGCTAGAAACTGAGGTTTGCATTTGAGGGTGTTAAGACTCGTAGTATTTCTATATCATTATGGATTCTACACATCAGTATCAGGAAGGTGAAGGTAATGGATTTAGATTCACAGAAGGTCTCTTCAGAGCGGGTATCTCGGCTGTGGTATTTTTGGGGGTGCTACAGAAGAATACAATGGTTTATGAGCCTTAGGGCGGTGTGGTTTTATGTTAAAGTTAGTGGGGGAAGTTTTAGTTAAGGATAGTGGTGTACTAGCAAGGAAATGTATCAATTTGAAAGTAATTCGGAAGGGACTCAGAGAATTAGGACAGCTTGGTAGTAGGTTGGATCGGCATGGTAATGGATATGATCGGTTCTTGGGTGCTTATGATGTGGTAGGTTTCTACAGGTGTTTCGTGGTAAGCTCTTAGGTTTTGATGGCTTGTGTATCTTGGTTGAGTTAGAAGAAGTCAATCCTGATGGTTCAGTTTTGTGCAAAGGGGATTCGTAGAGTTCTTGATGATTTCTACCACGGTTAGAGATGTATATTTTCTACTGGTATGAGGAGCATGGGATGTATAGTGATTTTCTCCTAGATAGGATCAAATGGAAAAGTTCTTCACTGGTTGAGTACATAGTTGCTTGTAGCTCGGAGTGGATTATGAAGTTCTCATATGTATCATAGGATGGTATGGTATATGCGGTATGTTGTGTGGGTTTGAGATTTGCATGTGTAAGGTCACGGTTCAGTTTTGAAAGAAAAGTCATAATTCTTAGGTAGCATGGACAGCTTCAGATGACTAGATAAATGAGATCACTGATTGGTGTGGCTTGATGAGGGTATACATTTCAAAAAGGGCGATGTGTTTGAGTTATGGATACTTCATTGGTAATGCGGCTCTCTCTTGTTTGATCGATTGCTAGAGTTCAAATGTTTTCCGTGTAGCATAGAAAAATTTCAGGAGTGTTCCTTTTAGGACGACCGTGTAATCGAAGAAATGTGGATATTCAGGTGGTGGAGTTGAGACCAGAAATGGTGATTCGTATGTTCTAAAGGATTTGGAGACTGAGAGTTTTTGTGAGTAGATGGTTTCGTGGTTGTGGACTTTAAGAATGTAGCTAAGAGTAGTCAGAGGATAGTAAGTGTTGTGATTCAGTCACTGTGGATTTTTGGAGGGTTATTTATCAGTTGTGGGTGACCAGAGTTGATTTGGGGTTCATTGGTAGGCCCAACATGGGTGTGTGTTCTGCACCGGGTCGGATTGGTAGACTCCAAACTGCTATTATTGAGAGATATGGCATTCAATTGTTGTTGAGCTTATTCGTGTTCTGGAGTGATCTATGAGTTACTCATCTGTGTTACGAGGAGTCGTGATTTGTTGGTTATATGCACACATGGTGCGGTTCCGTTTGGGCTTTATAGCAAAATTTGAGTGAGACGGGTATTTGGATGTTGCATGATTGACTGTGCATTGGATATGTTCTCTCGGACTGGTATGACCTCGCATCATTTGCTCTCCGTGGTTATGGTGATTCACTATTGGTACTAGACATCGAATTGCGCGTGGTTGTTGAATTTGAGTCTGGTGGCTCGAGGTGTTTCATGTGGACCAATGTTTGGATAGGCGCATTGCAGCAAAGTTATATGGCAGTATGATCCTTCGGGTTAGATTCGTGTGTTCTGGTTCTACGATGTGTGATGGGTTCTCAGCATTGTGTGATGGTGGTATTGGTCAGCTTGCGGTATAGCTCTCTCATTTGAGTCATTTTCCATGATTTGAGTATATTTGGACTATTGCTTTTTGGTGCACAGGTTGCACGGGTTGTGGCTTGAGATTGTATCGATGTATCATGTCACTAGAGTAGCCGTATTGGATGAAATGAGGTCGTTGGGATCTATAATGAATACTATCGGATTCGATTTCAGCATATTGGAAGGATAATATCGGGATTCGACTTAGAAATTTACTATGGTCCTTGCCAAAGGAGAGGGAGCTTCATGAATGGTTAATCTAAGGAATGGTTATGACTTTCTGCATGTTTCATTCATCATTGGTAGTATATGGAAGTGTTGGAATGAGGTTTTATTTGATAAGAGGTTTATAATCGATATTCGATTGTTTTGAGCAACTGCTGTGATTAGAAAATTATCGCTACAAGTGTTTGAGTTATGTGGTATATCATGTAATTGCATCTAAGGTTGCAGGTATGGTTTGTTACAGCTTGTTCGGATTTATTCAGAGTATAGATGTGAGATTCTAATTTGGTAGATGATTTTCGAAGTGGAAAATGTGGTTCTAAGGTTTATGGGCTAGGTTGGATTGTGAAATTTCAGTTACATTGTGTTATCGGGCCTATGTGAGATAGGGTGACATGGGATCACCCCCAGGTATATGCATGGTAAGGTTACACACCCGACCGGTCGTTTTGACCTTTTGCATTTCGCTGGCCAGTTCTCGGGCATGACTAGCCCCGTGTGATGTATTATGACTTATGTAAATCGTCGGTTTTGGTTTTCAGGGTAATAGGAATGGATTTGAAAGAAAAGTTCTCAGTTTGAAGCTTAAAAATTGAAACGTTTGACCAAGTGTTGTCTTTTTAGTATTTGATCTCTGGTTTGGATTTTTATGATTTAGTTAGCTCCGTTAGGTGATTTTAGACTTAGGAGCATGATCGGAATGTATTTTGGAGATCCGGGGTAGATTTAGACTTGAATTGGCGAAATTAGAATTTTGGCGTTTTCGGTTGGTAGTGGAAATTTTGATATAGGGGTCAGAATGGAATTCCGGAAATTGGAGTAGGTCTGTTGTGTTATTTGTAATGTGCATGCAAAATGTCAGGTCATTCGGACGAGGATTGATAAACTTTTTGATCGATATCTGAATTCGGAAGTTTTTGGAGTTCTTAGGCTTGAATCCATTGATGATTTGATGTTTTGATGTTGTTCTGAGCGTTCCGAAGGTTGGAACAAGTTTGAATAATGTTATGGGATATGTTTCCATATTTGGTTGAGGTCCCGAGGGCCACGGGTGAGTTTCGGATGCTCAACGGATCATTTTTTTTGGACTTAAGAAGTTGCTAGTTTGCTGGTGATCTGCAACTGGTATGTTCTTCATCGCGATCGCGGGAGGAGGTTCGTGATCGTGTAAGGCAAATGGGAGGCCAACTGGGTTAACCCTTTGCATTTGTAGAGAAAGGGACATGATCACGTAGGTCAGTCAAGTTGTGCAACGCGAACGCGTGGGCCAGGCCGCATTTCGCGTAGAAGAATTAAGGCGGCAGAGGAATCTGGTGTTACCCTACGCGTTCGCATAGGGTAAATCGCGATCGCGTAGCTCAGGGGAATCACTGCATCGCGTTCACGGGTGGATTAACACGGTCGCGTAGAGTAAAATGTTGAGGCAGAAAAAATTGTTCTTTGCGATTATGAGGATGTTTCCGCGAACGCGATTAAGGAACATTTACATGGGCAGAATGTTTAAAAGTGGTTTTCGCGATTTTTGGTCTATTTTCCTCCATTGTTGAGCAATTTTGGAGCTTTTTGAGAAGGATTGAAGAGGGAATCGAAGGGAAACACTTGGAGGTAAGATTTTTTAACTCAATACTCGATCTTATGTTGATCTTTACTTGTTTAAACATGAAATTAGTGGGATTTAAAGCCTAAAATTGGGGAATTAGGGCTTGAAATTTGAGAGTGTAAATTAGGGATTTGAGGGGCCATTTGAGGTCCGATTTTGATGTTTTTGGTATGTATGGACTCGTGGGAAGATAAGGATTCTATTGATATGATTTTTATTAGATTTCGAGATGTGGTCTCGGGGGTCGGGTTTGGTCAATTTTGAGATTTTTGATGTAAATTGGTTATTTTCGAGTGGGTTATGTTCTCTTTGCATATTTTGATGGTATGGTACTATTTTTGGTTAGATTTGGAGCATCCAGAGGCCGAGTCGAGAGGCAAAGACATCCCGAGCTATAGTTTGGACCAGATTGAGGTAAGTAATGATTGTAAATGTTGTCCTGAGGATATGAAACCTCAGATTTCACATCGTTGTGCTACTTTGAGGTGACGCACACGCTAGATGACGAGCGTGGAGTCATGCATCGCTGGGGATTGTGACTTGGTCCGTCCCGTACGACTGTTAAGTCGTGTATTTGATTGAAAACTATCTGATATCATTGTGTTTTTGGAAAGTATTGCTATGTTTTGGGCGGAATGCCGTATTTGAGCCTCGTGCCAAGTGTTTTGAACCCTTATGTGGCTTTTACTACTATTCATCATTATTTTGACTTAATAATTGTACTCAGTACGCTGTGTTACTGATTTCATAACTCAACCTTATTTACTCAATTTTGATACTATAGATGATATTTTGAGCTGAACGCCCTGTTTTACTGATAGTCCGAGTGGCTTGTGAGGTTGATGGCTGAGAGAGGCCAAAGGCCTGATTGTGAGTTTAATGACTGAGAAAGATCGAGGGTCAGATTGTGAGGTTAATGACTGAGAGAGGCAGAGGGTCTGGTTGTGAGGATTACATATTTTTGGATCCGGCTGCATATATATATATATATATATATATATATATATATATATATATATATATATATCGGGATGCACGCCGCAGCGGTTATGATATGGTACCTATTGAGCATGAGTGCTGAGTGTGAGTGCTGATTGATTAGAGTTGAGTCTCGAATGACTGAGAGTCTTGCCCGAGGGGCTATATATATATGAGTGATGCTTTGCCCGAGGGGCTTATTTTTATGAAATTACTATTTTCACTCCTCTTTATACTGAGCCTTTGTTGAAAATGTTGAACAAATACTTTTAAACAACTTTCATTGAAACTGGAATTTTTAGGAGATGTTCCGAATTTAATTACTTATTTGGCTTCGTTATTTCCACTGAGATTTTTATGTTATGAGATGTATATGATTTATGTTTGCCTGAGGGGCTGTATACGAACTATATTTTGCCTGAGGGGCTGATTATGATTTTCATCACTTTTACTATAAACTGTATTGAACCTCTATTGAAACTGTTGGAAAGCATCTTCAAATGATTTTTACCAAGAGCTGGATTTTAAATGAGACGATTGACTCGTATTCTGATTTGAAAGCTTGTTGTGCTTACTGAGTTTATCGCGATGTGGATTTATCATTTCCTACTACTCAGTCTTTATTTACTTTTATTACTTACTGAGTTGGTGTACTCACATTACTCCCTGCACCTTGTGTGCAGATTCAGGTATTTTTAATCTTGGTGGCAGGTTCATCGGAGTTAGCAAGCTAGCTGCTTGGTGTTCGCAGCCCTGCTTTTCTCCCTTCTTATTCTCCCTTAGTGTATTCTTGTGATTTTCCCGGCCATATTGGTCTTGATGTTGTTAGACAGTTGTAGTAGATGCTCATGACTTGTGGCACCCCGATGTCGGGCTTTCTTTCTGCACTGTTGTTTGTTTTTTATTTGGGAATTGTGTCGGCTGGCCTAGTTTCTTGATAGGTGCCATCAAGACCGGGTCGATTTTAGGGTCGTGATAGTTATGTAAGCATGACGTCAAAAAGAAAAGGAAAGTAAGGGTTCCTACCCGGGATGTTATTGATAGATAAGGAGCCAGCACGTGAGATAAGTTAAGACAAGGAAATAACCCAAGAAAGATTACGTGAAATATGGAGATGATAATGGGCCGACGAGTACTTAGTAATTGATCAGAAAGAGCCTAGTTAGGGCTAAATAAGAAGGTACGGATGAGTCAGCAGATCATGTAAGATAAACATAGTAAAACCCAATATAGTGGGTTCAGCCTTGTAGTTACGACATCCTGATCATTAAGAAATATTTAGATAGGAGTTGGGGTAGTTAAGGTACCATATGAGTGTTACGGAGATAAAAGAGAGTGCCTCTGGGAAGTCAGTCAAAATATCAAGTTCAGAAGCAACCCTACAAGCACAAAGGGGTGGAAGTAAGTAACTACGGGTAATTATAGGCAAGGAAGGACAGCAAAAGGTGCGTCGAGTATAAAATGTAATAAGTTCACAGCTTTACAAGAGTCAATGGATCCTCCCTAAATACTACAATGAAAGATTAGTTGAGGAAGTAAGGAAGAAGGCTTCAACCTAAGCTCAGTAACCTGAGGAAATGATTGTGTAACAATAGTCTCACTATAAAATTATATACACTCCCAAAGAAAGTGGCACCTACCATGGCTAATGAGCGGGGAGTAAAACCAAAAGTAATATTCGAGACCATACGAATTGCACAAAATTTTGGCACCCATGAGAACTCAGATAAGCTAAGTATGCATGCAACAAGGGGGGAAAAACCAGGAAAAGCAATTTCTTACATTTAAAGAAAGTTGAAAGGGAACAAAAGGAATTATTCTATTAATGATCAGCCGTAAAAGACTCCGGTATGAGTTAAAAAAGGAATTGGGTCCAGGTCACAGACAAAGGGTTGCATCATTACAAGATTGTATCATAGTTTTCCATAGCATCTATGAAAGGCTAAAGTGATAACTAAATTCCATGAGCCGCAGATCAGAAGATAGCTTAAGCCTACATAAAGGTTGATCAGAAAGAAGAGGAAACTAAAAAGTTACATCAACTAAGTAAAACAGGAGTGGACCAAGAGAATTATAGACCTCGGGATCACTCATAAATAGCAGAGGTATAAGTGAGATAGTACAGTATCCATATTTTATAACGTCTCTATGATGAAGCCAACTAAAGATTACCAGCCTCATAAGAAGTCAGTATGAAGCTCCCAACGGATTGTGTATACACCAAAGGTGAAAGTCTTATAATAAAGCTTCAGGTTGCAGAGATAAATTATACCTATGTGAAAGGGAGGTTATGAAAGAGATAGAAGAATGTGAGGCAGTATTTTAAGTTAAGTAAGGAAAAGTTGAACAACGTACAAGATACTCAAATACAGAAGGTTATGAATAGTCCATACTGCGGATAAGGGGCTAGAAGCGCGGGGACTCATTATCCAGGAATGATAGCAGCATCGTCAGTGGCATATCTTCTATCCTATGGTTTCTAGGTACCGAAAGGTCTAGTTAAAGAGTGAAAGAATAGTTAGAGATGATATGATGTCTCGATGTTCCAGAAAAGCATAAGGAAATCGGTCCCAAGCTAAAGTATGATAGAAAGACAAGGTTTTAGAAAGACAGGACTAAGGATAAGAAAAGGGCAAGTGAGAAGATGATGAAAATGGATAAGTCCTCGGGATTAAGCCCGTGAAAACAATGGAGCCGATGGGTTCTCTAAATTATATAAAGCTCAGTATAGCCTGAATGAGCTCAAAGGAATCTATGACTAGTAGCATTTAGATTAAATGGGATGTTGATCTGGTAATAAAATGGGGTTGTAATTGTGACATATAAAGATGACGTTTGGGTCGTTGATTAAATAATGATTTGAAAAAAAGAGGGAGGGGAGGAGGAGAAAAGATTTCGTGGACGGCACTGGATTAGAATACCCCATAAGGTGAATCACATTGAGATACTATGAAATACGATTATGGAAATCACTTCAAGTATTTCTCGATGCAATATAAGCCCTAGTGGCAAGATATTACGTAAGAGGTTTCAGTTATCAGTGGTGGATTGTAGATCAATATTTAAGTGAATCAACAATGAATGGATAAAAGTTATAAAGTATGAAATGAGGTTAGGTCGTCACTCTTAAGATAAACAGTAATGAGAAGCATTAAAGGACTTAGACTTATACATATAGGATAAGCAACGAGAGTAAGCTGGAATTTGGTAGCAGACCTCAGTAACGATAAATCGAAGTAAGAGTTACGATATAATATGACCTATCTAGATGCAGTAAAGTCATACGGATGGATAAACGGATCCATGGAATAAGGTATAACAATAATCGTAAGTTCAACAAAGTACCAAGCGAAGAACTTCAGTATACCTATAGATGCCCAGAGGGATATCTTGTCAAGCTCTATATATGTTCACAAAGTAAGGCCTAGAGATTGGTTAAATGCTAGAGGAAAAGGAAAAAAGAGTTGCATAGGCGCACTTACAAGGTCAGAATCGTAGATACTGCTTATCGGTTGGGTCGTGACAGTCTTAGCCAACAACTTCGATCAATTTGTCGAATCATTCAAGTGATAAAAGTATTTCGAAATATACTTCGTTCAATTAAATATTTTTCAAAAATAATTCTTTCAAAATGAGTACCTTTCGAATATAATCTTTTCAAATAAATATCCTTTGGATATAAGTCACCATGTGACACCTCATCTCATAATCGTACAATACGGGTCTCAATACCTGAGCCCTAACACTTGGCATCTTGTGCCCTCATCACACCTCACAATCAAACTGACAACTCACGTGCCAAATAGAACCATTCTCACGGGACAGACAAATAAACAAGGGTGTGCATCTATACTCAGTATTATCAAGAAGCCTCTTATCGATAAGGGTACTTAGCCACGTGTATGCTTGTGCAAGTGTCCTAACATAGAGTGTCTACACAGGAGTGGCATCAATGAAAGACAATAGCTCAGACACAGTGCTAATAACAGGGGATCTCCCAGGAAACCGTCCCATAGTCCCAAACATAAATGTGCAGGGGGATCTTCCGGAATACCGTTCCATAGTCCCAAAGTAAATATGCAAAACAGGGGGATCTCCCGAGATACCGTCCCGTAGTCCCAAACGTATATGTGCAGGGGGATCTCCCGAGATACCGTTCCGTAGTCCCAAAGTAAATATACAGAATGGGGGGATCTCTTGGGATACCATCCCATAGTCCCAAATGTAAATGTGCAGGGGGATCTCCCCGAATATCGTTCTGTAGTCCCAAAGTACATATATAATGCAACCAACATATATAACTATTATAGCATGGCAGAAAACTTGTACATCACCACAACACATACAACAGCAACAATGACAATAATACAAGGTGCACCAAGTAAATCAACTCAAGAACTATAAAAATCCCAAAGAAATGGTAGAACCAGTTCACAAGGAATAACCACAGAGCAGAATGCTAGGCATAAAGGGAATAGTTCAACAAAGGGCAAACTGACATGCAACAGCGATCCCTCAATACACAAATCAATAACAAGGAAATCAACACGAATCAAGTAGTCCCAAATAAAGGCAAGTCAACTAAGATATAGGTTATTTAAACTCCTTTTAAGGTTGGACAATTACGAGGATATCCGACAATTCAATTAAGGAAGGATGATCTTAGCTCATTTAAGATTGAACAATTTTAGGAGGGATAATAATAAATCTCAAATAACACAAGCAGCTATGAATAGATAGCATGACAATAGGAGAGGCGAAATTCTTTAGTTCAATCAAATAGGAGTCAATTAGGCAATAAGAGTGAATCATGAGGCAATTAATTCTAATTAAGTATATAGAGGTGAAACTAGTAAATACGAAACTCAGTCATATCAAAAATAACTTCATACCTAGTGAATATAAGGACCTAAGAACCCAAAGAGGCCAACTTCTCACAAGTAATCCGAGTACGCACTGGTCACCTCTCGTACACTAACTACAATCAACATAGAAGACTCAAATCCTAAGGGGAAGTCCCACACACAAGATTAGACAAGATTCTTACTCAAAGATGACACGCACACAAGATTAGATAAGATTCTTACTCAAAGACGACATACAAATACTTTAAAATGCACTTCTCGGGTGAAAAGACCTCCGGACAGCTCAAATCTAACCAAATTAACTTCAAAGCACAAATAAAACACATAAGAAACTATTTCGGATCATAAAGTCTCATTTTTTAACAAAATCCAAAAATCGGTCCAAAAGTCGACCCCTAGGCCCGCACCTCGGAACCCGACAAATTTTACAAAAATGGAATACCCATTCCGATACGAGTTCAACCATACAAAATCTATCAAATTGTGATACCATTTGGTCCCTCAAATCATGATTTTCTATTTGAGAAATTTTCTTCAAAAACCCACATTTTCCTCAACCCAAAACACAATTTAAATGATAGAAACAAAGGTAAAATCATGGAATATATTAAATTCTAGGTAAATAACACTTACCCAATCGATTTCTTTGAAAAACCTCGAAAGAAGCTCTCAAAATCGAGATAAAGACAATGGCCAAAACCTCAATTTAATTTTTTCTGCCCAGCATTTTCCGCATCTGCAGGCCATTAAGCGCATCTGCGAGGAAAGAGTCACATCTGCGGCCTTAGCTAACTAGGAAAGGGACCATATCTACGGATATACAGCCGCACCAGCGGCACCGCAGAAGCGAAAGGAGAAATCATAGAAGCAAGTTTTCACCGCATGTGCGATCGCCGGACTGCAGAAGCGGCCTTCGCACCTGCTTGATAGCCCCCGCAGAAGAGAGCAAGCTCCCAGGCCTCCATGACCGCAGAAGCGGCCGTGCTCACGCAGAAGCGGAGCCGCACCTGTGCTCCAAGGTCACAGGTGCGAAAACACCAGAACCAGACCTGTCCAAACTTATGCAAAATATCTGAAACTAGTCCGAAACACACCCGAGGCCCCCGGGACCCCGTCTAAACACACAAACATGTTCTATAACTTAACATAGACTCGCTCGAGGTCTCAAATCATATCAAACATTGCCGAAAATAAAAATCGCGCCATGGATCGAGCTTATGAACTTCCAAATCTTCCAACTTCTAGAGTTCACGCCGAAACCTATCAAATCAACCCGGAATGACGCCAAATTTTGCAGACAAGTCCAAAAAGACATAATGGAGCTGCTCCAACTCTCGGAATCGCATTCTAACCCCGATATCACAAAAGTCAACTATGGGTTTTACTAAAAATTTAAATTTCTATCAAATTCTCACTGCTTAAGCTTCCAAAACTAGATTTATTTCTTCCAATTTGACTCTAAATCATCCGTTAACTGAATTCAACCATGCACGCAAGTCGATATTCATATTGTGAAGCAGTTCCAGACCTTACACTGCCAAACAGAGCTTAATTTATCAAAATGGCCGGCCGGGACGTTCCATCCTCCCTCTCTTAAAACAAACGTTTGTCCTCAAACTTGCCAAGATTCGCCTCGAAGCCCTCAAATTGTTGAATGCACGCATCCAATATACAACCACGAGTGATCCTCCATCACCCTAATCAACATAAGCCTGACGACACCATCTCAACTGCAAATTAGCCTTCCAACCAACACCGATAAGCCTCATAGCCAAAATTCTCACCTCCCATTCACTTCCATAAGACCCGATTCTAAATCCACATCTAGTATCAGTCTCAACCCGCAGCATCAATTCATGTCTACACCCATAGAGTACAACCACACAACATGACACATCACACATAGGCCCATAATAAGAGTTTTGATCACAATATCCGCCCGAAATCAAATAGAGCACCGGCCATAAGCCTCATATTCAATAGGAACCCGTTTCAAACCTCCACAATACTGATGTTGATACAAGAACCACGAAAATCTCATAACTAACACCCGAATCAACAAGCCACAACTAATACCACTGGACATACCCTGCAAAGCTAAAATTTAAGAAGCACAAAACGAAAATGACTGGATATGTAAAGAGAAACACAGAAGAGAACTACCAAATAAGCCCGACAAGCACAACTTTCTATCAGTGCTAACCTTCAAAACAATATAACAAGAAAATGATCAAAGCATATGAACAAATCACAAGGATCTCATACTATTATAATTCCCACCGCAGTACATAGCCCAGTTCAAACACATCAATTTACACGAATTTGCGAGGATCCCGCCCTCAACTCTGAATCACAAGTAGGGTATACATAAAACCAACCGGGACCTCTCACTAGATCAATTCCGTCACAATTTACAATAAGTCTTGGCTCCCACACCGGTGGAGCACAAAAAAATAACAGCTCTTAGCCAAAAATACTCAAAAATCACATCAAATCTATCGAAATGGACAACAAGAATTTACTACTAGTCTCGTAACTCTCAACAATGACTAAAAATAAACGATAGACACGGCTATCACTCATAGAACCTCCCAACAGGGTAACACATAAATAGAGTGCTAATCAAGAAATGCACCCATAAGTGGAGCAACAAATAGGGGAACTCACCCTGATAAGCAGAACTGTAATGAACTACATATGCTGCTCCTCTTTAACGAACCCAAATCATACCTGAATGCCATCATCTGGCATAGCGTCCTTAAGCCTACTATATGAAACACATCAATGGGTCGGGCCTCCCCCTCTTGGGCACCCTCTACTCGCCTGAATACATTGATGTGATGCATATTTCCGAAGTTTGGGACAATATCTCACCACGTGGCTAGTATCTCCACACTCAAAGCAACCTCGCTACTGACGTGGCTATGGGAACTGCACGATTTGGGTATTATGAGACCCGTGAACACCTGAATCACGATGCAAAGCCTCAAGCGCAATCTAAACTGGCTAACCCACGAAACCTCTACCATGTCACACCCTACCTCCAAAATAAGGCCCAGCAGATCTTTCCGGTCCACGAGGCCTTCTCGCATCCCCGAACTCTTTCTCTTAATATCGCCTGTCCTCTTGCTCCCGGTACTACATGCCCTCTAATTGGCGAGCGATCCCTACTACCTGCTTTAACGAAATATCTGATTCCAACTCCCCAGTCATGCTGAGCTGAATATCATGCCTGAGCCCCTCAATGAATCTATAGGCTCGCTCTCTAACTGTAGCGACCAAGGCAGGTGCATGTCTGGCCAAATCACTGAATCTGATGGCATACTCTAATACTGGCATAATGCCCTAGCGTAGATGCTCAAACTCCACGCGACATGCACCCCGAAGGGACTGATGTGCAAACTCTCTCATAAATATCTCTGAGAACTGGACCATGTACGTGAAGCTGCATCGTCCAGCTATCCAACTCATATGCCCGCCACCACTGATAAGCTGCTCCTTGAAGCTGGAATGTAATAAAAGCAACCCCACTCGTCTCACCAATACCCATAGTGTGGAGAATGCGATGGAACTCCTATATAAAACCCCGTGCTCTATCTGAAGCCAAACCACTGAATGTAGGAGGGTCATATTCCTTGAACCTTGCAAATCGAAATTGCCCTCCCTCAGATGTTGCTGCCCTGACCATGGGCTGAACTGGAACCACAGGTTGTGTCGTCATGACACCTGGAACCTGACCAATCATGAACTCGCTGCTCTAGAGGTGCTCTAGCTACGGCATGTACTCCTTTTCGACCTCTACCTCCGCCTCTGGCGACACCTGCTCTAGGAGCAGTGTCATCGATAACCGCAGCTCGTGTCCTCACCATCGGTGAGAGAATGGAATGATAAACTTTCAAACTCCGAGATCAATAAGCTCACATGATAGGAATGAAATAAGTGAGATTGTCCTAATAGTTCCGTAGCCTCTCGAAAATAAGTTCAGATGTCTTCGTATCGATGTGCAAAACTCTACTAAACTCGCTTATAACTCGCAGCACCTATAAACCTAGAGCTCTGATACCAACTTTTTACGACCCAATTTTCCCTCCGTGGGGTTTCGTGATGGCACCTAGTCTTAGGGACTAGGTAAGCCTAACAATTTCTGAATATCAACAATTAAGAAAAAAATTTAACAGCTTCAACATAGAAATCTTTATGAAATATACATCTTTCCAAAACCGGCGGTACAAGTCATAAGCTCTATAGAGTTTTGCTACAACTTTGAAACACGACTGTATGGAAATAAGTACAATGGTGTGAATATAAAATAGGAAAGGTAACTCCAAAGCCTGCGAAAGCAGCAACAGGTTTACCTTGAGTCTCCATAGCAATGGCCCGCACAACTACTAACGAACAATACTTGGATCTGTACAAAAATATGCAGAAGTGTAGTATGAGCACACCACAGCGGTGCTCAGTAAGTATCAAGATTAACCTTGGCGGAGTAGTGATGAGGGACAGTCAAGACACCTACTAGTCTAATAAACTGAACAAGTATAATTATAGAAACGACAGAACATGATATCTATATAAAGACTACGTGATGTGGCTAACAATATAGTAATTGGAATAAGGAAAGAAAACAGCAAGTAGCAGCGGAACACTCTAATAAGTACACAGAAAAATGAACGGAAATCCAACCCAAATACTAAATCACAAATACAGTAAATACATGTCATAACTCAGCAACTATGATAGTTTTCACACTAGGTCTTAGCCAACAACTTCGATCAATTTGTCGAATCCTTCAAGTGATAAAAGTATTTCGAAATATACTTCTTTCAATTAAATATTTTTCAAAAATAGTTCTTTCAAAATGAATACCTTTCGAATATAATCTTTTCAAATAAATATCCTTTGAATATAAGTCAACCAGTGACACCTCATCTTATAATCGTACAATATATGTCTCAATACCTGAGCCCTAACATATGGCATCTTGTGCCCTCATCACACCTCACAATCATAATGACAACTCACATGCCAAATAGACCTATTCTTATAGGACAGGCAAATAAACAAGTATATGCATCTATACTCAGCATTATCAAGAAGCCTCTTATCCGATACGGGTACTTAGCCATGTGTACGCTTGTGCAAGTGTGCTAACATAGTTTGTACTAGCTAGTAAGCATAAGAAAAAGAATGGACAACACATAGAGTGTCTACATAGGAATGGCATCAATGAAAGACGACAGCTCAGACACAGTGATAATAACAAGGGATCTCTTAGGATACCGTCCCGTAGCCCCAAACGTAAATGTATAGTGGATCTCCCGAAATATTGTTCTGTAATCCCAAAGTAAATATGCAGGATAGGGGAATCTCTCGAGATACCATCCCGTAGTCCCAAATGTAAATGTGCAGGGGGATCTCCCGGAATACCGCTTCGTAGTCCCAAAGTAAATATGCAGTGCAACTAATATAGATAACAATTACAGCACGACAGAAAACTCGTACATCACCATAACACCCATAACAACAACAATGACAATAATACAAGGTACATTAAGTAAATCAACTCAAGAACTATAAATCACAAAGAAACGGTAGAACCAGTTCACAAGGAATAACCACAGAACAGAATGCTACGCGTAAAAGGAACAGTTCAACAAAGGGAAAACTAACATATAGCAACGATCCATCAATACACAAGTTAATAACAAGGAGATCAACACGAGTCAAGTAGTCCCAAATAAAGGCAAGCCAACTAAGATATAGGTTATTTAAACTCTTTTTAAGGTTGGACAATTACGAGGATATCCGACAATTTAATTAAGGAAGGATGATCTTAGCTTTTGAACAATTTCAGGAGGGATAATAATAAATATCAAATAATACAAGCAGCTATAAAAAGATAGCATGACAATAGGAGAGGCGAAATTCTTCAGTTAAATCAGATAGGAGTCAATTAGGCAATAAGAGTGAATCATGAGGCAATTAATTCCAATTAAGCATGTGAGGTGAAAGTAGTAAATAGGAAACTCAGTCATATCAAGAATAACTTCATACATAGTGAATATAAGGACTCAAGAACCCTAAGAGTCTACTTCTCACAAATAAGTTTGAGTATGCAGTCGCCGCGTACACGAACTACAATCAACATAGAAAACTCAAATCCTAAGGGGAAGTCCCACACACAAGGTTATGCAAGATACTTATCTCAAAGATGATAGACCGTTACTCCAAAATTCACTTCTCGAGTGAAAAGACCTCTGTACCGCTCAAATATAACCAAATTAACTTCAAAGCACAAATAAAACACATAAGAAACTATTCTGAATCACAAAGTCTCAATTTTTAAAAAAATCCAAAACTCGGTCCAAAAGTCGACCCGAATTTTACAAAAATGAAATACTCATTCCGATACGAGTTCAGCCATACAAAATCTATTAAATTCCGATACCATTTGGTCCCTCAATCATGATTTTCTATTTTAGAAATTTTCTTCAAGAACCCACATTTTCCTCAATCCAAAACACAATTTAAATGATAGAAACAAAGGTAAAATCATGAAATATATTAAATTCTAGGTTAAGAACACTTACCCAATCATTTTGTTTGAAAACCCCTGAAAGAAGCTCTCAAAATCGAAGTCCAAAACCCAAAATATAAAGACAATGGCCAAACCCTCGATTTAAATGTTTCTGCCCAGCATTTTCCGCATCTGCGGGCCATTAAGCGCATCTGCGAAAAAAGAGTTGCATCTGCGGACTCAGCTAACCATGTAAGGGACCACATCTGCAGATATACAGTCGCACCAATGGCACCGCAGAAGCAAAAGGAGAAATCACAGAAGCGGATTTTCACCGCAAGTGCGATCGCCGGACCGCAGAAGCAGCCTTCGCACCTGCGTGCCAGCCTCCGCAGAAGTGAGCAAGCTCCCAAGCCTCCATGAATGCAGAAGCAGCTGTGCTCACGCAGAAGCGGAGCCGCACCTACGCTCCAAGGTCGCAGGTGCGAAAACACTAGAACTAGACCTGTCCAAACCTATGCAAAAGATCTGAAACTCATCCGAAACACACCCGAGGCCCACGGGACCCCGTCTAAACACACAAACAAGTTCTATAACTTAACACGGACTCTCTCGAGGTCTCAAATCACATCAAACAATGCCAGAAATACAAATCGTGCCATGAATCGAGCTTATGAACTTCCAAATCTTTCAACTTCTAGAACTCGCACCGAAACCTATTAAATCAACCCGGAATGAAGCCAAACTTTCCAGACTAGTCCAAAATGAATAACGGAGCCGCTCCAACTCTTGAAGTTGCATTCCGACCCTGATATCGTAAAAGTCAACTATGGGTTAAACTTCTCCATTTCCCAAACTTCAATTTTTTCAACTTTCGCCGAAACGCCTCAAATTACCCTACGGACCTCCAAATCTGAATCCGGAAGCACACCTAAGTCAAAAATCACCATACGAAGTTGTTTAGATCATCTAAAACCTATTCTAGGGCCGTTTACTCAAAAGTTGATTTCTAGTCAAATTCTCACCGCTTAAGCTTCTAAAACTAGATTTCTTTCTTCCAATTTGACTCTGAATCATCCATTAACTGAAGTCAACCATGAACACAAGTCGATTCTCATATTATGAAGCTGTTCCAGACCTTACGCCGCCTAACAGAGCTTAATTTCTCAAAATGACCGGTCAGGTCGTTACAATTTGGTATCTTTAATGCATCCGATAGCTGATACGATGGTAGCCGCATCAACATTAAAGTTATATTCCTATAACCTTGGTGCTTCTTTAGGCCCGATAGGCCTGTCGAAGCCGTTTTTTCTCATAAGTCCTTGAGTGCTCGGACCTCAATCATTTCTCCGTTCATTCCGCATAGAACTTCACCCCAACCCACTGCTTCTCCGATCTCCATTATACGACTGGAACTGATCTCTGTTCAACCTCATTTCACAGCCGATATCTCTCTTGATTCTGTTGACGGGTCTGACAGGGTAAACGAACCCGGAAGGAGCTCCAAGTTGATCATCTTCGACTCTGATTTTTGATTGATATCGGTTATGCACATTGGCCCAAGTAACAGCCGGGTACTCTATCAGATTCTGCTTCAACTGCTGTGAAGCCACCGAGCTTCAAACATTGAGTACTTGGGTGAAAGGTTGAACTGCCCAATCATCAGCGATCGGTGGCAGGTCCATCCATTCCATTTGAAACCGAGACACGAACTCTCTGAGCATCTAATTATCCTTCTGCCTTATTTTGAAGAGGCCCGACTTCCTGGTCTCGACCTTGATAGTCCCGGCATGTGCTTTCACAAAAAAAGTCTACAAGCATAGCAAATGAGTCAACAGATTTAGGAGGTAAGTTGTGATACCATATCATATCTCCCTTTGACAGGATCTCTTTGAATTTCTTCAACAAAACAGACTCGATCCCATCATCCTCCAAGTCATTCCCTTTGATGGTGCATGTGTAGGAAGTGACATGCTCGTTTAGGTCGGTCGTCCCGTTATACTTAGAAATCTCGGGCATACGAAACTTTTTAGGGATCAGTTTCGAGTCCGCACTCGGAGGGAAAGGTTTTTGCACGAACTTCTTGGAATCCAAGCCTTTCAGTACT
This sequence comes from Nicotiana sylvestris, assembly GCF_000393655.2. Lineage (NCBI taxonomy): Eukaryota > Viridiplantae > Streptophyta > Magnoliopsida > Solanales > Solanaceae > Nicotiana > Nicotiana sylvestris. Next base: position 127,309,842 of record NC_091058.1, on the reverse strand, counting down.
GGCGGTTCTCCCGAGATTTGGTCAACCATGGAATTGTAGGTTTCTACCTTCTTGTCATTTGCCTCTATTTTCTTTTCCCCTGATTCTATTCGTTTGGTTAGCTCCTCGAGCATTCTTATGATCTCGGGGTTAGTCCCTGACTCATCTCCATTCAATCTCTCCACAACCAGTTCTTCTCTGCAGGTGATTTTTCGGGACGGATCTGGTTCAATTCTGCTTGGTGTGCGGCTTTGGTTTTGTAACTGAGCTATCACCGCATGTTGAGCCTGTAACATTTCGAAGATCATCCATAGATTAATCCTGTCTCCTCCATTATTTTGAGTATTCTGCGCTGTCGATCGGGCTCCACCACAGATGCTATATTTGGGGTCAGTAGGCAGGTTTACGTCGATACCCACATGCGACTTAGTATCCAATAGGTCAACGACTGGAATTCCGATGGGATCAACGAGTGGTACCTCATTATCGGGTGCTATATTGTTATTTTCACCGTGGTGGCCAGACTCATTGTCAGTAGGTAGGGGTGCCAATTGTGAGTTTGACATTTTGAGCTTTAACCTAAAATTAGAGACACTTCAAAGAACAAGTGTAAAATAGTGTGTGTTATGAAAAATTATATCAAATAACCACTATTATCCTTAGTCCTACGGCGGGCGCCAAACTATTTACCCTCAAAATCGGATAACAATTGATTTAGTAAGTGGTTTTAAGGATACGTAGATTAATTTGACATAAAGTGATAAATTGAATTGTAATTAAAGCGAATAATGATAAAATAAATTCAACCCGTGCATCTTGAACAGTTATAGTCTTGAAAGGTGAGTCTCATTTAAACTGAGTGCAATTCAAACAATAACAAACACAGAAGAACAATTTCTTACAAAAAGAAAATAATATTATTGCTTTGGATGCATGTCATCATGTCTTCTAAAAATAATCAGATCCCCTTTATATAGTAGGGGAGCCCTACTTAAGCTACAATTCTATAACAGGTAAAAAATTTCATGATTTGCTAATTAGCTAGTTTCTTATTGATACGTGTCGATATTCCCGCCGTGATACCCGATCGGTTACGGATATTTTGCCTTCTGTTATTCGGTCTGGCAATGTCACGCCCCAAACCTGGGGAGGCGTGGCTGGCACCCGGTGCCGCAATGGCCCGAGCGAACCACTCTATAACTCATGATCACTCGACCAAAACTGGAACATACATAGGTCGAGTTAGCTGAACTCATTCCTTTCATAACTATCAAGGGCCCACATGGCCACAACTCACAATGTACAACTGTAAGTGGGAAAACACTGTATCACTGAATTATTTTTTTTAAAATATGAATACATATGGGCCGTCAAGGCATCTGACATATTGTACAAAATGAACCTCTGTCTACAAAGCCTCTAAGATTATTTGACATTAAATGGGATAGGGTACATGCCTACCCATAAGTCTATAGAAAACTTCTGACACGATGACTCATAGACTCGGGTGCACTCCGGATGAGGTGGAGTCTTACCGATCCTTTGCTGAAGCCAATCTCGTCTACTTATGAGGACTCGTCAAACTGATTATCTATATCTACAGGCATGAATACAACGTCCCCAACAAAAGAACATCAGTACGAATAATGTACTGAGTATGTAAGGCATGTAAATCAGTATATAAAGAACATGGGAGAAACATGGAGCAAAAGACTCAATCTGTAAGTCTGGATAGCTCTTTAAAAAAAAATCATGAAATATCTATAGTGTCATGTATATGCGTATAAATGTCATGTAATGCATAGGTCTGTACGTACATAACATCATCAAGCTTTTGAGGGCATCCCATCATACCATTTCAGCCACTGTGGGCAACATCATCATCGTATACCAGCTGATCAGGTGGTGATGAGTATATAATGCCGTAACCTTTTTCCCACATCTCATATATATGTACATATATGTATATATATGTACATATATGATATATATATATATATATATATATATATATATATATATATATATATATATACATGTATATATGTACATATATGTACATATATGTATATTTATCAAACACTTTTAAATTCGTAAAAAAATGATCAATAGGCAATTAATAGCAGAAGTGGGTTTCTACCGCATTCTGTTTGATTTACTGAGAGCACTTATTTAAAGGAATTTTTAACATGTATAGCAAAAGTTACTAAATCCACTCCTTATTATCTGTACAATTTTAACAATTTCCAATGACTTAATATTGCTGAATTGAGGGGAGTAACCATCAATTCTTTAACACAATTATTGTATTGAAGTACAATATACTCAGCTCTAGGTACAAGCACTTCAAAAAGTCAGCAAAATTAACAAATCATAATACTCATGGATTCACTACAGTAGGTAAACAACTACTGAATTGCAAAGAAAAAGGTAAGGACTTAAATTTTAGAAACAAATAAATCCTACAATCTCAATAAAACCAATTAAAGTAGCTAAATCTAAACAAATCATGTATCAATAAACACAATAAAGACATAAAAATGTGAAAAAAAGAGAGTACCTTGACTTGTAGAGAGTGTGAGAAAAAGGGATTTAGCTCAGATAGAAGAAAGTGAAGGGTAATGTATGAAATTTGAGATATGAAATAGTACTGTAGCTACTGATATCTCCACATTTTTGTCATTACCATTAATATTTTCACTTCTTTGTACTATTTTTGTGGCTTTATTCTCATGTATAGAACCTGATACATCCCCATCTTCCATTACACAAATACTAAATCACCTTCTTCTCCAACTTCTTAATTTTCCCTTTTTTTCTCCTCTAGTTAAAAAAAGTTTACAAGTATGAATAGTAAAAAGGTGTGAGCGTGGCATGTTTACTCTAAGAAAGGGAGCCAAGTGTGATCTATTTGTGAAAGACGTGGATTGTCTTTCTTGCTGCCTAATAGTCTATATAGTATTAGCAGCTTGCAAACAATACCAAGGGTATTTTATATTTATCTCTTCACACTAATCTATTAATTGAAAAAAATTATTATAACTCACATTTGAGAAGAACATCAACAAATTAATGACATTTTCCTTCTTTGGCTAGAAATGATCTCACACACTTGACTAATGAGTCAAACTTTTATTAGCTTTATATATTGATATTTTTCAAAAAGAAAAATTTATACTAATAGTTTTAGTAACCTAACATAACATATATGTTACTCCTTTTCCGTCTCACTATTTACGATATGTTCATTGAATGAATGTATACAAAGTTTAAATATTAATTCAAAATATATAGTACTATTATCTTAGTGAATGTGGACGATAATATGAAACAAGTAAGAAAATGAAAAAAAATAGTTCCTTTTGTTTGGAACGAGTGTAAAATAATTTCTATCCTTACAATAAAAAAAATCTCATAAACTTTCTCATATTAGGTATATAATTTATCATATTCGAAAATAGTAATAATAGTAACTATTCAAAATTATACTTATAAAAAATTTACGAAAATACTTTACTTAAAAAGAAAATACCACACTAATATAATATCTAGCGGTATCAAGGTTGTTAAACTTACGGGGTCTTACAGTCACAAATCTTTTGTAGAAAAGTACGGGATGTAACATGCAATGTTTCCTCGAGCTCATTTGAGGTCAGGGTTGATTCCAGGGTCATGGACTCGAGGTTCTCAAGGACGGGCATTCTGACCTCGTATCCTGGTTCGATGGAACACGTGGTCGATCTTCAACTCATCACGTTCCAATCCCGATTTGTCGTGCAATAGACGAGCCCGATTTCGAACGTATACACATATATTTGTTAATTTTTTTAATTTGTACTAAATATATATTTGCTTATAAAAAATTTAACAAGGTAATATTGAAATAATGTTCATATAACAAAAAAAATCCGAAAAATCCGACAAAACCGAACCAATTCAAACTGATATAGTTGATTAGGTTTGGTTTTGATAAAAACGAACCAACCCGGTCCATGTACACTCCTAAATATATACATACAGATATATTTTGAGCTAAAAGCATCACAGTAGATTCGATTGATCAACCTTCGGACCACTATATTTGTCTTAGCTAGAGATGAAAAATGAACAGGTTAGAACAAACCTAGGTGGGTAAAAAATGGGCCAAAGAAAAACCCATGACTCAATCCGTTCTAAGTTTGGCTAGGGTCATGATTGATCAAATAATAGGTCATAACTCAACCTATCCCGTCACAACATCTTCTCTTTATTTTGCTTTTGGAAAAAGAAATGTGGAAGACAATGTATTTTTCTTAAATTAGTAGTATTAGTTCTTCCATGTTTACATAATTCATAAATTTTAAAATTAATTTTATATGTTTGGACCAGCTTAGGTTACATTTTGACTCGTTGGATTACATTATTTGACTAATGTTTAATGGCACTTAGGATTCACCCCGGTGGATTAAGTTTATTTTGACTAATTCGTTTAAATAAGGATGTGTTGTGGAGGTTGCTAAAAAGTGGATTAATTTTGCCAACTCTTCTATGCTTGAAAGAAACTCATTGGAATCAGGAACAAGGTGGTCAGGTGACATATTAGTGAAAATTTTGGTTAGTGTAGCATGACACAGTTAGCTTTACTTGATATAGGCAGGTCGCAGGAGGAGGAGTAATTTAGTAATTAGCAAAAGAATAGAAAGGGCTGGCTGGCTATTTAGGTTTTGCTTAGAAGCAAAAAGTAAAGTAAATATTGGCAATAGAGATAATATTAAACTTTTGTTTGTCTATAGATTTTGGCTTTATTATTTTGAAAAAATAATTTGTTTATGAAATATGATCGTATTTAGGAGAAAAAATTTCAAATTCCTAAAAACTGGTTTATGGTAGTTTTGAGTGAAATTTTTTCTTTCATTTTTAACTTTTCTTCTAATAAAATACATATCCAAATATAACTTCAATTTTAAAAAATTATTTTTGAACCCAACTTCAAAAATTGTTTTTTTTCAAATTTGAATCAAATTTATGTCCCTAAGGGGTCGTGTGGTAGGATGCATCAGATAAAATAATGCTTGCATTAGCTTTCTGTATTAATAATACCTTGTTTGGTAGACATTTTGAACTTATGCATTAGTTATACATCCTATTTGGTATTATCCTATGCTTAACTAATGTATAGAAAACCATGGTATTAGCAATGCAATGGGTTTTAATGCATGTATTAGCTTAGTTAAAGACAAAATTGTCCTTCAAAATTTATGCTTGATTAAAATATGCTAGTTATTATATTAATGCAAGTTTAAAATAATTCAAATAGTGAGAAATAAAATTATATATCTAGTAAATAAATAAATACTTAGCATATTTTATTTTTTATAAATAAATATTTAGTTTTATTTTACAATATAGGTAGACAAATCAAATAATTTTTTTAAACTTTTTCATATAAAAATATTTCTCAACATATGTTTCTTTTAAAAAGTTTGAGTGATGGACTAGTTTTGAGGGTATTTTTGTAAACAAGCAATTCTTTTAGAAATTGTGCAATGCTTTAATACATCAAATCAAACAATGGATAGGAAATATGTAGCATAACTAATACCAATATAACTAATGCAAGCATAACTAATACCAGTATTACTAATACCAACATATTTAGCATTATTGTTATGCACCATACCAAACGACCCCTAAATGTCACGCGGTTTCGAGGAGGCAGAAGTTGTGATGAGGACATTAGCTGACTTTGGTTGTGGAGTAAAAGTCTTCCAGAAGGTCTGTGTCATAGCCTTCTAAATCGTTTGTTTGTTGAGGAGATCAAACTGATCCTGCATTAAATCCAGTTTACTTTTTTCCTCAAAAGAGTAGTTGGGCGTTTTTTTGATGCACACACATATCTATTTGTCAGCTAACGTGGTATGGGTCTCTGAATCTCATTCTCGGTCCCTAAATGGACTTGGAATCAAAACAAGGCAACAAATCCACCGGAATGACGCGGCTTCCAAATTACAGATCGAGAAGAGGAAGAAATTGCTGCTTCATCTGCCTCGCCGTCCTTCTCCTTCTGGGCCTTCTCTTCCTCATCTTGGGCCTCACCGTTTTTAAAGCCAAAAAGCCCGTCACCACCGTTAACTCCGTTTCTCTACGGGATATGGATTTCTCCGTCGACATCGTCAGGCTCCAGGTTCACCTCAACGTCACCCTTCAAGCAGACCTTTCTGTCACGAATCCCAACCGGGTCGGGTTCAAGTACGACTCTACTTCCGCCATCCTGCAGTATAAGGGCCAGGTCATAGGAGATGCCCCTATTCCGGACGGCGAGATAGGTTCCCGTGAAACGCGTCCGATGAATATTACCCTCAGCGTGATGGCCGATCGATTGCTTTCCGATTCCGGTTTGTATTCCGACGTCCTTTCCGGTTCTGGTATGTTACCCCTCACTACTTACGTGAAATTGTCAGGGGTGGTCCGAGTTCTGGTCAAAATTCACGTGAAAACTACCACTTCTTGCGATTTGTACATCGATGTTCTTAACAGGAAGCTCGCCAACCAGACTTGTCATTATAAGACAAAGCTATGATTCTCTCTAGTACGACATTACACGTGTTGGTTCGTTTCACTTGTTAGATCTAGTATGTAATTTCTCTAGTACCACATTACACGTGTTCATTCGTTTCACTTGTTAGATCTAGTATGTAATTTCTCTAGTACCACATTTGCTATTGTTTTTTCCCTTTGTTTGGTTCAGTGGTTCTTTGTTTGTAGTCTGTATATTGTAGTAAGAAATTGAAGAACAAAAGATATGTAGAAACGATTGCTTGGTTTAATTTTCCAAGATGTTTGTATGTAGTCCAACTTCTACTGATCTGGTGAGAAAAGTATCTTTGATCATTTTCTTAGCATATATTTTATCACCAATAACCATATGCTGATGGATGCAGCTTTTTTAGTTGGCTTGCTGAAACTCAGCTTAAAGATATTGCAGATGGGCTTAGTGATGAGGTAATTGCTGTGTCCGGCTGCCTGAGACTATTTACTTTGTTGCATTCTTGTTGCTCATCGTTTTATGAGTTCATAATTATGGCAGTTCATGTAAACGATTGCTTGAGACTATTTACTTTGTTGCATTCTTATTGCTCGTCCGTTTGATCAGAGGCGGATCCAGGATTTAATGTTTATGGGTTCCTACAACGACTTCGAGTAAATTTCCAATAGTAATTGGGTTCACATTTAAATATTTGTAGATATTTAATGAATTTTTAGAACACATTTACACTGTTTGGACAAAAGCTACTGGGTTCACGGGAACCCATATGACATGCTAGATCCGCCCCTGCGTTTGATGCGTTCATAATTATGGCATTTTATATATCCGACTGGTTGATACTAATTACTTTGTTTCATTCTTATTGCTCATCATTTGATGAGTTCATAATTGTGGCAGTATATGTAAACGACTGCTGAGATTATTTCATCTTTTGTTATTTTTCCGAATTTCTTATCAGATACTTAAAAGTAAAAACATTATATAGTGCAACAAATTTAAGTCTATCCAAAAGCTCAGCTTCTTTCAGGTATTTTATATGTTTCCCCGTGGCTGCAGGTGGGAGAGATAATTAAGGACGGCTTATGGCCCAATCCACCGAATTTTTTTAACAACATAACGCTTTACCTTTCATTCTAGGTTATGTGACATGAAGAATCTGACGGAGACGAGGACGATGAAGAGGTAAACATTGATGAGATTACACTTACCTTCCTTTTTATTGTTTTTTTGATATGGACCTTGTGGTTTTCTGCTAAGCTTTTCTGACTTGCCTATTGGATCTTCTGATTTTATTTTTTTTGGGGTTAAATGTACTATGATGTTGTTGCTGTCCTTTGGTGCATTCCTATCTCACTGTTCCTTGTTAAAATTTGAAACCTTTATTCACTAAATAGATGGTGCATATGTCATGAAACAAACACAGAAAGATGCATAATTAACTGTTCCAAAATAAACTTTTTGGTATCTCGGTTAGCCATTTTAGATCTGAATTTTTATTGATCTAGGATATTCTCAATCTAGGCACTACTACTTGAGTCTTGACTCCAATCTTAACCTTTTCCTTTCAAGCTGCTACAGCCAGTACTACACAAGTTTCATAGAGTGACATGGAAGATGATGCATTGTGGTGAAGTTGTTTGGACTTTTTCAGAAATAGTGATGAAATGTTGGAATGTCGATGACCATAGTTAGCTGTCAATCTGATGACTCATTAAAGCCTTAGAATGAAAAAAAAAAATGTTCACGTATAAAAAAAGGTGGACATGGGCAACAAGAAACGAGAGTGTAAGTTGAGGCATTAACCATTAGTCCCAGCCTCAGTTGATAAGCAAGTTGTACTTTTCTTTAGTAAGCAGCACTATGGTGCTCCACAATATGGTGATAGGTTAAACACTGCTCTTTGATCAGTGATTCACCAGCCACCGGTCGCTAGATCCAGGAAATTCACCTTAATTTCAAACCTGGGGGCTCAGCTGATTCGCGGCTTTGTTCTATATATAGTACCTTTTTCAAGTAATTAATATGCCAGAGCTTACTTGTGATTGGTTGAACAGCTCCTTCCCCCTTTTTACTGGGGAATGGTTTTTCTTTTGAACAATTTTTGATTCAATTAAGTATAAGGTCGCTTCAAAACTTAAGAAAAGGAGAGAGCATTCCACAACTCATCCCCTTGTATGATAGAGCGACATTCTGTAGACATGCTTTTTTAGTGTGGATACGCTTTAAATTGATAACGAGACCTTTTAGTTAAAAAAAATCTGCAAATATTATCCCCAAAAAGAGACTTAAGCCGTCTGTTAAAAACAGATTTGATCTCCTAAAATCGAGCCAAAATGTTTAACGAAAATTGAAAGCAATCACAAAGTATGTCTTCCCGGATCTTCTGATTTTTAAAAGGAAATTTTACCTTTTACAGCAAAGGTATACATCCTATTTATTATAAATCAAAATCATTTATTATTTTCTGTAGCTACCTTTTATATTTTATAGCAAAATAAGTATTTATGATATATACTACCATCGAGGTATGAAATAAGGCATTGAATACGCTATTTATGTTTTTCCTCTCTTAGATAACTGGACATACCTATTTTTAAGGTGATTGTCATTACTGTATTCATGAATACATGACGCGAATACATGTGAATACATGCACATACAGGTAGACTGCCCTGATTTTAGGCGCTTTTTACTGTTATATTCATGAATACAACAGCTCGAATATATGTGAATACATGCGCGTACCGTTGGACTCTAATTTTAGGTGTTTTTTGCTACTATATTCATGAATACATGGCGCGAATACATGTGAATACATGCACGTACAACTAAACTGTCCTGATTGTAGGAGATTTTTGCTGTTGTATTCATGAATACAACAGTGTGAATACATGCTCGTACAACTGGACAGCCTTTATTTTAGGCGATTTTTGCCGATGTATTCATGAATACAACAACGCAAATACATCGAATACACTACCCGTAACAACTGAATAGTAGTTATAGGAAGTAATTATGTATATTGTAGCTATAAGAAGTTAATAGCCACTAAATAATAGTGGTTTCTGAAAATTCCTCTTTTTAAAATACCCAACATTGCTATAATAACGTTATTTATTTATATAATAACGTTGAATAATTTTTTTTATAATAAAAATCATTTGGTGCATATTCTCTTATATATTGTTCTAAAGAGTGTCAATTTATATATATATATATATATATATATATATATATATATATATATATATATATGCTTTAGAATTCATATTATTGATTCACGATTAAGAAAGGAACATAAAATAGAAACAGATATATGTTATTCCGGTCTAATAATTACTTCTTGCAGTTAAAATAACTATGTCTGGTACATAATAATAATATACACACGTCCATTTGAGGAGTTGTTGGTTCACAATGTAGTTAAATAAAAGTTATAATACATAGATTCTTACGCAATGAAAAACATATAAAGATTATTATGAGGTGAATCATAATGTGTTATGAATGATATAAAAATAGTAAAGTTGTTATGTCAATATAGTTAAATAAAAGTTGTAGCACAGAGATTCTTAGGCAATGAAAAACATATAAAGATTGTTACGAGGGGAATTATAATGTGTGATGCACGGCATAAAAATAGTAAAGCTATTATCTCGGGGAATATATTCTTACCTCATTATATTATTTAATTATATAATAAAATAAATTGATAGTATAATTTAGTGGAAACACTAAATATAGGACTTAATAGGCATAGGAGCAAAATATCCCAGTCCCAGTTTTCACTTGTCAGCTCTTTGTCTACACTTTCCCTCTTCGTCCATTGAACAAACTCTGCAAAATTAAAGCTTCGCTTCACAAACAAAAAGTGCAAGTGATAGTATCATCTAATCAAACCACACCTCTTCACCCCAACCGTAATCAACAACCACCCATTATCACAAACAACTCAGTATTTTTGGACCGTAGAGAGCTCCGCTTCGATAGCATTTCCTCGGCCTGCTCCCCTGATCCAGTGATCCCTCTACTCCGTAACCCATTTCCCCACCTTCTTCTACCGCTTTCACTCCCACGTACTCTATGCCCGATTTATATTACATACTGTAGTAGACTTAAAATAAATAAAAGTTGCATAGTGTTTCTCCCGCTTTAATTTACTAGTCTTACGTTACTTTACGTGCGTTGCATATGTATTTAGCGTCAATCAATATATATATATAATTAAAATAAATTATTTAAACGACGAAGTTGAATATTATTACAATGACATACTACTTGAATTCAATATCTTTTGGATGCAAAAATGACGATTTAGTTAAATTAGTTGTATAATATGTGAAATTATACATATTTTATAACATGAGATACAAATATTTTAACTTTTATGTTACCTCACATCTCTTTATGAATATATTTTGTCTTCTATTATTTCATCCTCATTTCTTTAAGTTTACATTTTAACAAATTTAATTCTTAATATTATACTATAATCAATTTTGTTCTATTTTCTGATTTCTTTCCTTTTTAAGGACAACAAGTTATGTACTCTAAAGTTTATGTAAACTTGAAAAGTAATTTAATATATATGATAAAAGAATAAATTTGAACTATTCTGCTCATTAATTAATTCAAATACTTAACTAAAATTTCAGATGAATCTCATAACGCTCTTGTTTAAATCAGGGCAGCTTAGGCGACCTTGGTTGACGTGCTAATGTATAGGGTTCGTTTGGTTGGAAAACATGTTATCCTAGGATTAGTTATCTCGGAATTGTTATCTCATTCTCCCATAGGGATAAAAATAACACTACAATTTCGGGATAATTAATCCCAAGAGTGATCACCTAATTTTTGATTATATTTAAAATTTTCACCACTTTTAGTAGTTAAATAGTTTTAAGTTTAATCTTTATATTTTAGCTTTTGTTTTACCTTTTTATAGGTTTTATTTGAGAAAATTGAAAAGCAACAAAAAATTCACATTTTTTTAGTATTAAATTTTATTCTAAACCAGTCCAAACCAACCCCCAAAAATCAGCCAAAGCACAGCTGAAATAATCCCCAAAAATGCAGCTGCATCGCGCCTCGAAACAACCATGAAAGGCAGTTGAAACAGTCCCATAAACAGCCATGTAAAACGCCCTTTTCAACACTCAAATCCAGCTCCCAAAAAACCATTAGAACACAAGCTTTAGTCGAGTTTGAGGTTGCGGACTGAGGTCATAGTTCGTTAACTCCGGTCTGAGTCCATCTGAAGTTCATGTATTTAGATGAATTTGTGCTCATCTATTAGAGATTGGGTTTGGAGGCTCGTTCTTCTGTTGTTCGGATTCGTTAGAGGTTTATTCTTCCTTTTCTTTACTATTTCGCTCCTAATATCATAATTTGTTGTCAGTTTTCTTTTGATTTCTGCTGCTTTGTCCTATTAATTGTTTGAGTTAGTATTTTTGTTGATTTTTGCTTTGTTTTGTGGAAATTTCAATGCGTTGGTTTATTCCTTTTTTTTTTTTGTTGTGATTGTTTGGATTATTGTTGTATGGGTTTAGTAGATAAAAATAGAGAAACTTTCATAAATCACTATGTTTTAGTGGTTATTAGCTATTTGTAGCTACCATTTATTATATTACTTCATATAGCTATGTTTTTAGATTTTTTAGAGCGTATTCAATGTATTTAAGCTACTGTATTCATGAATACAGTAGCATTTCTAGGCGTGAATCAGGGGATTATAGCTAGACAAATTTTTATATTCGAGTGTATTCGACTGTATTCATGGCGTGAAACATGGGATTACAGCTGGACAGATTATTGTATTCAGTTGTATTCGACTGTATTCACGACGTGAAACAGGGGATTACCCTGTTTTTAAACGGAAAGTGAATCAATTAACATAATAGACTCCTAATATAACTCAACAAGCTCAATTATAACACACAAATTTTATATTTTCAGTTATAAAAAAGATTCTCAACCGAAAAACTCCCCAAAAACATAACAATCTTAAGAGAAATTATATAATACATCTGAATACATAAATTATATTAATTAAAAAATATATATGAATACATTCATGGAATATAGCGAGACAGTGAATACAATGAAATACATAGAATATAACGGGATACATTAAAATACAATAAAAAAAAGACAATGAATACAATGTAATACATAGAATACAGCGAGATACATTAAAATATATTAACAGAAAATTTAAGTTGCTCAGCCCCAAACTCCGTCGTCTTTGTTCAAGAACAACTCTAATGTCGTCTCGCCGTCACCGTTGCCTCCGGTTGCCGTTGTTACGTTGGAAAAAATTTATATATCAGACGATTGCTCGGCAACCCAAAAGTCTTCGCCGAAAAAGATGAAGCGCTGCTGAAGTAATCACCTCCCGAAAATCATACCAAGGATTCCATTGGCGTTGGTGTCACAGGCGGCGTTTCTCTTCCGTTTGAAATCCCAATAACAGTTTATTTTCTGGAAGTCATAGCTTACAGAATCAGAATCCCAAAGTTGAGTAAATCAATCAAATGCAGTAGCAATTATTTTCTCAAATGCTAGCAGAAGAATTTTACTCTTTTTTTTTCGTGTTTTCTGGAATGGGGGAAGATGATGGAGTGTATCAAATTAGAGAGAGAACGTGGAGTGAGAAGTTAACATCAAATACGGTAATTACGTGAGAGAAAAATCTGAAAAAAGAGAGATAAAAACAAAAAATAGCGTATATAGTGGCTTAAAGGGAGGAAGTAACCAAAAAGAGATATTTTGCTATAAACATTAAAAGATATCTATAGAATATAATATTTTAAAATAATATTTATTTAAAATAAATAAAGTGTTAACCTTGCTATAAGAGGTAAAAATTCCATAAAAATATTCCATTAAGTTGGTTGAGATTTTAATTGGACTAGAGGTGAGGATCGATTTCTTAAATTATGGGCCAAAAGTTCTTTCAAGATCCAATAATAATAAGTCAAACCATGCTGGCCAATTTCATAAATCGGTTGGTCTAACTCTTGTAAATACATAAGATGTCTTTTTCTTTAATTACTATATGAGTCAAATATCAAGAAAATTCATAACAGTTTCCCCACAATTTCATATTCATAACTTATTGCTTTAATATAATCTCAAAACTAGTCTAGCAAAATAACTCATGAATGCGATATTATTTCTATAAGCGCGCCTTTAATCTACCATCGTGATTGTGTACACGTTCGCGTGATATAATTGCGATTTTCATGAATAAATCAAGGTATGCGTCAGCGCGAGTTTGGCCGAACAATCTTAATAATAGTAAAGTATTTTTAGTTGTGTACACGTACGTATGAATGATTTCGATACACTAAATAAAGTGAATAAACGCACATGTGGTTCGTTTCAAGATAATTTTATAATTATAATACTCAAGTAATTTAAAAACGGTAAAAGATAAAATGCACAGGTTTTAAAAAATGTAATAATCAGATGATTAAGGCAAGTTGTGATTGTTAAGCGACCATGCTAGAACCACGGAATTTAGGAGTGCCTCATACCTTCTCCTAGGTTAACAGAATTTCTTATCCGGTCTTTTGTGTTTTTTTGCAGACTTAAACAGGTCAAAATTTCTTGAATTGAGATTTAAAATAAACAAGTAACATGGGTCACCATAATAAATTATTCCAAGTGGCGACTCTTTGAAACTAAACAAATCAATCCCATTTCAATAATGCCACTTAAATTGAAAAAATTCTTTTTTCCGTAAAAAAGAGGTGTGACAAATCTGGCGACTCTGTTGGGGACCTAACCCAAAATCTCTGGTTCAGGGTTCCGAATTCGAGCTTGTAATATGATCTATGCTTGGCTTTATTGATAGTGTGATTTTACCGTGTTTGAGGACCTAATGTGCTAAATGCCGCTCAGTTACCGCTTTGATATTATTCGAACTGTATAAATTGTCTTCTTACCCCTAACTTCCGAGTCTTCTGAATTTATGGTGCACACGTGCGCGTGGCACACTTTTCTGTTAGAGGTCATACCAATAAGAATGGGGCTGGTTCAGTAACTAGGCCGAATAGACTTTTGTGCTCCCGATACGTTGCTCCCACCTTGACTCGAGCTGTTCGCTTGGGTAAGCCAGGTCTAAAACACACCCCAAGATATAAACCTAGAATAACATAGCCTCATACCGGACACCTAGTAGGTACATTTGTTTGCATCACATGCATTTGACTTTGGGAACTTAACATAGGAGTTAGGTCCGTCTAGAACTGGTGTACCCAAAATTACAAGATCATCCTGATGCATCTTATGTGCTACTTGTGCATATGTTTAATCTAGTTTGCATGTTGACTGATTGCTAAAATAGAGAAAGAATATCAAGAAAAACCAGGAGAGAGAAAATTTATTCGGTTCCTGAAAATCCCGGTATTAAAAAAAAAGCCCGAAACTCTGCCGAAATTTTGAAAAGGCTTTACAACATTGGCCAAAAATTGCAAACATGTCATTTTCCCCTGTTGTGACAAAACTGACCAAACTATACGGGTCTGATTCTCAACGAATGTGAGATACGTAGGTAACTTTCATCGGGTCCAGCCCGCAATTTTTAAAAATCTAAAAAAATATATTTTCCTTTAAACATTTATTGAGACATTAAATCCAGAAATTTCAAGCAAAACAAAAAAATTAAAAAATTTTGAATTCCAAAATATTTTCGTTCTTCTTCATACTAGTATACTTACCCGCGCAATGCGCGGATTGGTTAACAGAAAACAAAAAAGTGGAGAGAGATATTGGAAACATATGTAAATTGCAAACTAATTTTATATATTACATTAAAAAGAATTAAACCAAAAACAAAAAGATGAATTTCATTGGATTGTTTGTCTAAATTTTTTTCTAGGGACCACCAATCCCCAAGAGTTGTTACAATATACTTGAGTAATGCTACACCAGTACTTAGCTTTAAAAGGATTTATCCACATAAAAATTCAGAAATTGTCTCAAGTACATTCATAAGGGACATCACATTTGGTTCAAATCTTATTTCACCGAATGAAGCTTAATCAACGCGCACTATCTGTTCTTATCGAATTTGGGGAATATCTTTGCTCTTCTCTCGTCGAGAGGAAGAAACTCATATGTATCGATTGCTAAATTATCATCGAATTTCAGAAAAAAAAAAAATTCATGCCAAACATCTCGACCAACCACACGCGTTGGCTGCGCTCGATCAACTTATTTGCAATCCTCTCGATATTTGCTGCAGTGACACGCATCATATCGACCAAAGTGTCCTCATTGGACCTCCTTTTTATGGTCTGCTTTGAGCGCGACGACAAAGAGTTGTTGTCAAAGATGGCATTCAACTGATCAAAGTTCTCAATATGTTCGCTCCTCATCAAGTTTACATCAAGATATGGCTGAGAAACAGATAAAAAGTTTACAGTTTAATTAGGTTGCTAATGTAAACGACAACAATAAAACTTAAGACAAACTTCCATTAGTAATGAGCATTTTTCCAAACACGAATTTATACTCACAAAGAAAAAAACCATAAGCAAGCAATTAATCTTTGATTTGCTAAATTAAAGTTGCAGTCTAAATATAGTCTAATGCTCAAAATTAAAGTCATCACATTGAGCTCCTACAGGTCAAACATCAAAGGGCATTTGAATCATTTACAATAGTGTATCTAATAGATATTTCATTGTAACAGAATCAAGGTCCGTAATATTATAAGGTAAGCCGAAAAGGGGAAAAGAGAGGAATGACAGTAAGGTAAATATGCAAGGATGGACATAGTTAAGAGCAAATATTTTTATGGAACGATGACTCACATAAGGCGGCCACTCCAGGGCAATTGGATCGAGAAACCAAAAAAAAATGAATTAATAGAGCCTTTCTTCCGATCCATGACATGGGGTGGCATGTCCAAAACTGCAGAGCATAAAAAATAGAGAATGATGAGTCAGTCAAAACAAAATAAAATTGGATGTATATTGCATACTAAATTTAGCAATATTCAAAGGAATTAAACCAAAAATAAAATGATGAATTTCGTTTGTTTTTATATAAATTGTTGCCTGGTTTACATTACATGGATTTCTTTGTTATTATTCCATAAACTCGATAATTGCATTTCATTTCTTATTTGGTTTCCCTTTCTGTTGCATTACTTTGAAGTATAAAAAATTTATCGGTGGATACTTTAATACCTTTGAGTATTATTTGAGCATAGTATTTATCTATACGACGGATAGTAATAAATGTAGCTTGCAGAAAGAGACACGTTTGCGCTGTACAACAACAAATTCCCTTTATGATCCTGTCTCTAAGGAAACTGCAGAAAACCAGATATCAGTACTTAGGCACACAGACAGATTCAAGTGCTTAGATAAGGCCGTTGTGATTGTGGATCCGATCAGTGAATTAAATGCTGAAGGAGTTTCTTAACTACTCATATGGGGAAAAGAAATAGAAACCTTGATTGACACACTGCTCTTTAGGATGGAACTGTAGCACCCATAGATTTCTCATTTGTATTTTTCAACTACTTGTGAATCCAGAATTGGTACTCCTGCTTGTACACAAGAATTACATGTAATATGTTAACTTTGATGATACTAATAAAACATGTAACCTCAATTCACAAGATGAAAATGTAGATAAGTATTTTGGTGTAACAAACCATCTCTGAAAAACCATGTTCTTGCATATGAAATAAATATCTCATTATGAATTGAGGCAATATTACATATCCAAATGCAATGAAAATATAGAAAGTAAATGCAGCAGGAAGCTCCAACCAAGCTAGATGAACCTATCCCCTGAACAATGAATATAAGTTTATATAACTTGGTAAAAGACAAAGTAATTTAGACTTGATACTCACAGACATGAACATGAGATAAGTTATAAGCTTCATTTGGTGAGTTAAGACTCCGGTGAAAGCATAATTTGGCAGAATTCTAATTCTGAGCACTTCATAAGAAGATCTTGTTTTCTCTACTATTCCGATAAATAATTCCAAAAATAAAGGCCTAAAAGTTTAAATAATTCACAAAATAAGATAGGAATAGAAATAACAGAGAGAAAAGAAAGGAAGATCAAAATGGAGCGTTTGAACGAAAACACATTAGGAATATCAGTGCAACATTAGTTATTAAATTCTAAAACTTCATTATTAAATACCCTAGTATAAGGAACTTGCAATATAATAATATAGCATAGTATAAAATTTACAAAATAATATTAAGACGTGTAAAGAAAACTTTAGCACCATTTGTTAAAATAAATAAAATATAATGTCTAATGAAGATAGACCTCCCACGGAGTATTCAGAACATCCATATAATGTGCAAGTACAACACGCAGAGTGCAAGGACCAGGAAAAGGTGGGAGCAATGAGCCCCCAAGAGTTGTACCATCCTCCTTATCAGTATGAATAGCTAATGTTAACCTTAACGACTACTCCTGCAATCTTATAGTTTTCTCAAAAATTTATTTATAATTTTCAGCATAAACACCCACATGATCTCTTGTTTCATAGCTAAAAATTAGAATAATCACACACATTACATTATATATCATGTTTTAATCATCGTAGCATTAGGTATGCATCAGAAGACGTGTAGACACATTAACTAACATATTTCATGACAACAATAGATAAAATATATATGTATTAATCTACAAAGAATGTAGATTTAATTTTTTAATATATTGAGGTTCTAGAAGTCCTCTTTCCAACGGCACAAGTGGATCATAATTTTGACATGCCATTGAAGAGATATAATTTTTTAGTTTGAGCGTGCAAAGCTGTAAAAATCGGAATTGCAGAAATTCATCATTGAGTTGAAAAGAATATCTGTATAAATCTACAAAGAATTTGGACCTGATTTTAGTAGATATTGTAGTTTTAAAAGTCTTCTTTCTAGCGGCATAAGCAGAGCGTGATTTTGACGTGTCAGCACAGAGATATGAGTTTTTTTAGTGAGGGCACATAAAGCTGTAAAAAAGAGAAAACCTGAAATTCAGAACTTAATTCAAACGCATATCTATGTAAATCTATAAAGAAGCATGTATCTGATCACCCTTGAAAGAAATAATATTAAATATGTACATATAATTATTAAAAATGTAGAAGAACATAGCTAATCCATATTTGCAACTTAAAAAACAGAGAAGCAAAACAAATTAATTAGTAAGACTAAAAAAGTGAATTTAAATACCCGTTCATCTTATAGAACCAATTCAATCGAGAAACAACAACAACCATCCAGTATAATTCCACAAGTGGGGTCTGGGAATGGTAGGATGTACACAGCCTTACCCCTATCTTGGAAGGGCAGAAAGACTGTCTCCGATAGACCCTGCCTAACATAAAAAAGGGAAATTAATACAGCTCGTTACATGTACATGACAATGTAGTGTTATTTTCAGTGTGTGTTTTTTCTTAATATATGGCATCTAACTGACAAGTTTCTTTGCAGGCATTCTTACTATTCTAATTGACTACATCATCTACCAAAATCCCAAAGTTAAATAAGCTGCATTGACAGTCCCTTCTAAACTCCTCAACACTGGAATGTGCACAAATGACTCCCAAATTGCGACACAATATCCACTAATGCTCCGTATCCAGCTACTGTTGTGACCCCTGAAGGATGTAAAGAAATGGAAAAGAGTGACTGAGGAGCACATGGTATCTGTGAAATAATATCTCCGTTCAGGTAAAAGCGACTAAGCAAGGGCTCCGATCCAACCGCTAAAACTTGATTATCATCAAATATTGCGTCCTGGATAGCAGCAGTGGTCGTGATACGTGAAATGTATTCACAAGCTGGAAGATTCCAAACAGATAAAGACCGGCCACTTCTACAAGCCAGCCAACTCTCACTTGCATCAAGAGTAATGCAACTGACATATGGAAAGTACTGTTAAAAAATGTTTGAAGAACAGAACAACATATCCAAATTCGCAAATTAACTAACATAGAAGCAAAACGAATGAGTAAGACAAAAAAAGTGATTTGTAATACCTTTTAATCTTATAGAACCAAATCAAGAAAGTAGTATTAAAATTTTTATGAAGAACAGAACAACAAATCCAGATTTGCAACTTAAAAAATAGAGATGCAAAACGAATAACTAAGGCAAAAAGTGATTTTGAACATATTTTTAACTGTTCGTAGAACCAATTCAATCGAAAAAGAAGGGTTAAAAATGTACGAAGAATAGAGCAACCTATCCAGATTTTCAACTCAAAAAACAGAGAAGCAAAATAAATTAGTAAGACAAAAAAATTGATTTTTAATACCTTTTCAGTTTGTAGAACCAATTCAATCGAGAAAGTTGCGTTTGAATTGTAACGATCTGGGACTTTCCACAGATGAACAACCCTTTCAACTTCTATTGCATTTTAGAAATTGTTATATCCTTGATGAAATCACTGTGAGTAGCCATAATTGTCAGAATCCCTATGTTTTGTGAATTTTTGATATACGTAGAGTATCAGTGGAGGAAATAAAAGTGGGCATAGTCAGTTTTGAGCAGTTCCGAATGGTTACGATCGTGATTAGGTTTAGCTAGGGTACGTTTAGATAAAATCTAAATTTTAGAGTGTGATATAAATCTGAAAATTTTAATTAACAATGAACTTAAAAACGTGTGTATTCACGTTCACACGTAGATACAGTTACTTGTTTTAAAAAAAATAACCTGAAATATTTAGTTAACAAAAGTAAAATATTAAATTTTGTAGGATATTTTTTCCCCCAAACAGAGGTATAGTAGGATGCTTCTTACGTTTTGCTTCTTTAAAGAGAAAAAATAACTGACATTTTTAATTAACAAAAGTAGTTTGTGAGAGATTTTTTCCCCAAATAACATTTTAGTTCATATATTTCGGAGTTATGTCCTAAAGTGCCAGATGTCTTATTTTCATACTGCCACTTGTCAAAAAAAGGGGCTTTGCCTCTCATTTTATTAATAGATAGAAGTTTTTCTTTCAGAAATTAAAAAGAAATTCAAAATTCAAAAATATTTTTTTTCTTCTTTAGAAGTATTTTTTTGAAAATTCAACTGAAAATAAAAATTTAAAATTCAAAAATATTTTCTTTCTTGTTTAGAAGTCTTTCTTTCGAAAATTCCCAAAGAAAAAAAAATCGAAATCTATTTTTTTTTTTCTTGTTAGGAGCTTTCATGGTCTGATTTGTATAAAAGTAAAAAAAAGGTTAGTTTATTTACTTTACTCATGATCTTTCCGAACTATACAAAGATCCAATTCATGCCCCCATATGATACGCAGACAGCCCACATCGGGTTCGATCGAATCATCTAAAGAGAGAAAAAAAAGAAAAAAATGGTACAAAAAAGGAAAAAGAAAGAGAAAAAGGAAAAAAAGAGTGTTTATTCTAACATGCTTGTTGTTTTGAAATAAAAGCTAGTTAAAGATGATCGGTTTGTTGGTTTGCAATGGCGAGTCATGAAAATAATCCAGGATGACTCTACTCATCTTCTCATCCAATGGAATAAGCACCGTTATCATTGATCCAACTAAGATCACAAAAATGCAAGTAGACAAGTTGGTGGTGAAAAAGGGGAGACGAATGTTGGTTGACTTTACCAGGTTTTAACAATAGGACATGCCATGCTCGGGATGATTTGATGATAGGGAGACATGAGAACTCTTTTAAGTTCTTTGGAAAATTAATTGTTGTGAAATTTCCCATGTCGTCAGTCCTGAAATCCGATAGACAATATTGGGAATGATTCAGTTAGAAGGTCAAAAATTTGAGTGTTGAATCCAAAGCACTCAAAATGGTTGAATGCCGTCATAACGCTGATGTGCAAATTTATGGCTAAGATGTCGCTTAGTAACTAGAAAGTCACTCCTCTATTGTCACAACCCAATGGCTGTGCCGGGTCGGGTGCCCGAGTCCTACTTGTCGAACACCCTTAAGCATGCGACTAATATATGAACATGGATAATATCTGCTGAATTATGTGATTAACATGCGTGAGGAAAACTTGTCCAAAAGACATATATACATATGCGTGCGAAATACATAAGGCGAGTCGACAAGACTGCTATCGACAACTATATATCCAAAACTAGAAGCCAACGAGGCCACATATAATCCAACTATACATACTGTCTATAGACCTCTAACAGAATATACAACTGTACAAGGATGGGACTAGGCCCCGTCATACCCATATATGTATACAAACATATCATACCAAAATCCAAAGCAGCTCCGAATCAAATGGAGCACGCCAACTCTCGCTGATCAAGGATCCTAAGAAGGGGGACCATCAGCTTGTCTACCTAGATACCTGCAGGCATGAAATGCAGGCCCCAAAAAATAGGGCGTCAGTACGAATAACATACTAAGTATGTAAAGCATAAAAATCAGAACATAACAGATATAGATGAAACATAGAATAAGGAATTCCACCTGCAAGTCTAAATCATTTTGTAAATCCTGAAACATTTATAATGTCATACACGTGCGTATAAATGTCGTGTCTTGCATGGGTATAGGTGTACATAACATCATGAAGCCTCTGAGGGCATCCCATCATATCATCTCGGCCACTGTGGGCAAAATTATCAACATGTACTAGCTGATCAGGTGGTGGTGCGTATATAACGCCGTAACCTTTTCCCATATCCCATATCCCATATACAGATAAGTACACACACACACACACACACACACACATATATATATATATATATACACACGCTTATATAATACCATTTGGTCATGGGTCATGTACATGTATAAATAAATGAAATGCATAAAAATATGTTAATAAGATCAATATATCTTTCGGATAAACTTTATAAACTACGTATTTTTCTGAGACCCATGAACAGAAGATGTGATAATAAGATACATGGGAATTCAAGAACATAGGTACCTCTAATATTTTTATGAATAGAGCCATTTATAGAAATTGTGCATTTGCTCGTTTCATTTGTATCATATGGATCATGCTAAAAATAAAGAAGGGATAGCCTTAATATACCTGAACCGATTCTCTTGACAATCCCTCTAACCCACAATAATCGCGACAAAACACGTGACGACAAGATCAGAGTAGGAAAAATCCGTATAATATTCTTGAGAAAGATTATACCGGACTTCCTTATAATTGCAAGAATGTCACTTGCTAAGATGATAAGGAATTTTAGTTGAATCCTTGCTGAAGATACGTTGTCTAACACTTTGATATAAGACCTCTCTTTGTTAGAGAGGTTTTATGCCTTAAATGATGCCCGCATACTAATGACTAAGCCTCATAATCTTACTCAATTGTTCCACCTTTCAATTAAAATAAAAGTCATAACCTTGGAATGGGGGCTGCCACGTTAAGTCTTATCTAAAGCCTTAAGTAAACACCCAATAATCCTTAATTAATTTATTAATTCCCCCATTAACAAATAATTAATCAATTATTCATATAATTAAGAATTATCTCAAATTACATAAAATACTACTTACTTAACACACTTTTTGTATCCTACTATCATGGTCATGGGGTACCTTGTATGGCACTAGTCCATAAATACCAGGTATTGTGGCTCGGATCGTATTATATCCCAAATTGGCAACCTTCAACGAAACTCATTTTCTTTGATTCGTTTACCTTTTAACCTTCACGACACTTACTTATCGCTTGTTATAAGTGGAATAAATGCTTATAACCTCAAGATAATCTCATCTCCGAGTCTACGTCGATTATCTGAAGACGAAACTTTAATGTATGGAATCGCAAGATGTAACATCCTTCCCCTCTTTATAAACATTCGTCCTCGAATGTTTAATTTCTCAGGATCCATATAAATTTTGGTGGAGCCGCCTTTGTAATAATTACTATCAATCCTTCACATAGAGAACTCAATAATTCAATGCCACATATTGCTACAATTATCAGTCACGACAATGGCCTCACACGACCAATGATAATAACTAAGAGAAGAATCCATACACGTACCTTAAGGCTGTGATGTCTCAGTCGGATCCTTCTATGTATGAGGAAATAAGTGAGGATATCTAGACTTCATGTATTTTTCGGCCTCCCAAGTCATTCCTTCCACATTGTTGTTTCTCTAAAGTACTTTCACCGAAGCTACGTCTTTAGTCCTCAATCTCTGAACCTGTATGTCTAATATAGAAATGGGAGTTTTCTCATATGATAGCTGCTCTATGACCTGAATATCATCAATTGACACAACTCTAGAAGGATCTCCGATACTTTTACGAAGCATAGACACATGGAAGACTGGATGTACAGATTCAAAGTCAGAAGGCAAGTCTAACTCATATGCTACCTGGCCTACCTTGCGTATGATCTTATATGGTCCAATGTAGCAAGGGCTAAGTGTTTCTTTCTTTCCGAACCTCATAATGCCTTTTCTCGGTGATACCTTTAGGAATACCCAATCGTCAACCTGAAATTCCAAGTCTCGCTGTCGATTATCCGCATAAGCTTAATATCCTTTCCTGTATAAGCTTAATTTTCTCGATTGCCTAATGTACCAATTCTGCTCCTACTAACGTAGTTTCCCCAACATCAAACCACCCTATTGGCGACCTACACTTCCGTCCATAAATAGCTTCGTATGGAGCTATCTGAATACTTGAATGATAGCTATTATTATACGCGAACTCAATAAGAGGCAGATGATCATCCCAGCTACCCTTGAAGTCTATCACACAAGTTCGTAACATATCTTCAAGTGTCTGAATAATACATTCAGCCTGTCCCTCTGTCTGGTGATGAAATATTGTACTAAGACTTACCTGAGTCTCCAATCATTTTTGGAAGGACCTCCAGAAATTATCAGTAAACTGAGCTCCTCTATCCGAGATAATAGATATAGGGACACTATGCAGTCATACTATCTCCTTAATGTAAAGCCTTGCATAATCGTCTGCGGAATATGTACTCCTAACGGGCAGAAAATTGGCTGATTTTGTAAGTCTACCAACAATCACCCATATAGAATCGAACTTACGCTGGGTATGAGGTAAGCCTACGATGAAATCCATATTGATTACTTCCCACTTCCAAGTTGAAATCTCTATAGCCTGCAATAATCCACTGGGTTTTTGATGTTCAATCTTAACCTGCTGACAGTTAGGGCACTGAGCAACAAACTCCGCTATATCCTTTTTCATTCCGTCCCACCAATATACTTCCCTGATATTATGATACATCTTTGTTGCTCCTGGATGGATAGAATAACGAGAATAGTGAGTTTCTCCCATTACCTGCCGGCGCAGCCCTGCAACATTAGGGACACATAATCATCCTCGATATTTGAGGACCCTATCTCCTAAGATTTGAAATGGTGTCTTCTCCTTCAGAGGGGTTGTATCTCTATAATAAACTAACACAAGATCCCCGTATTGTTGTTCCTTCACTTGGGTTACTAAAGAGGATGTTAGAGTGTCTTGAATAGTAATTCTGGTATCACCTGAATCCAATAATCAAACTCCAAGACCAGGTAGATGATGAATCTCATGGGATATTCCCCTCTTCTCTAGCTATAAATATGACAAGAAACCCATAGATCTACGGCTAAGGGCGTCAGATACTACGTTTGCCTTCCCCGGATGGTATAAAATATCAACGTTATAGTCTTTAAGTAGCTCCAACCATCTCGTTTGATGTAAATTCAATTCCTTTTGCTTGAAGATATACTAGAGGCTTTTATGATCCATATAGATATCAACATGAATGCCATACAAGTAGTGCCTCTACATATTTAATGCATGAATCACCGCGGCTAACTCCAAATCGCGGGTCGGGTAATTCTTCTCTTGCTTTCTTAGTTGTCTAGAAGCATAAGCTACAACCTTACCATGCTGCATTAGTACACAACCCAATCCAACAGCCGAAGCATCACAATAGATAACATAACCATTGGTCCCTTCTATGAGCGTTAGAACCGGTGCTGAAGTTAATCTGTCCTTCAATGCCTGGAAACTCTGTTCGCAAGCATCTGTCCATTGAAACTCTGCTCCCTTCTGAGTTAACTTTGTTAAAGGTTCTGAAAGGGAAGAAAATCCCTCTACAAATCTCCTGTAATAACCTGCCAAACTGAGAAAGCTACGGACCTTCGTCGGTGTCGTTGGTGTAGGACAAGTCTTTATTGCATCAATCTTTTGTGTATCAATCCGGATACCTTCACCCAAAATGATATGCCCAAGGAAAGCTACAAAGTTCAATAAAAATTCACACTTAGAGAATTTTGCATACAACTTCCCTTTTTGTATAACTCTGAGCACAGTACGCATGGTCTACATGCTCGGTCTCTGAACGAGAATACACCAATATATCATCAATAAATACAGTTATGAACAGATCTAAAAAGGTTCTGAACACATGGTTCATTAAATCCATGAATACTACTAGGGCATTGGTCAAATCGAATGACATAACACAAAACTCAAAGTGCCAGTATCTGGTCTTGAACGTTGTCTTCGGAATATCTTTCTCCTTAACCCTTACCTGATGGTACTCGGACCTCAAGTCTATCTTCGAGAAACACTTGTCACCTTACAACTAATTAAATAAATCATCAATCCTCGGGAGGGGGAACTTATTCTTAATCGTTACCTTATTCAACTGTCTATAATCTATACACATCCGCAATGAACCACCTTTTTTCCTCACAAATAACATAAGTGCTCCCCCTGGTGACGTACTAGGTCTGATAAAACCTTTTTTCAAGCAAGTCCTTTAGTTGTTCCTTCAACTCTTTCAGCTCTGCGGGGGCCATTCTATAGGGATGAATATATATTAGGTGAGTATCTGGTATTAGGTCAATAGAAAACTCAATTTCTCACTCTGGCGGGAGACCCGGAAGCTCATCAGGAAAACATCGGAAAACTCATTAACCACAGGGATGGATTGAATGGTTGGTGACTCTACTTTCACATCCTGAACCCGAACTAAGTGATAAATGTAGCCCTTTTTGATCATCTTCCTTGTCTTGAGATAGGAAATAAATCTACCTCTCGGCGACACCGTATTACCTTTCCACTCCAAAACAAGCTCCCCGGGAAATTGAAATAGCATTATCTTTGATCTACAATCAACGCTGGCATGATAAGAAGCCAACCAATCCATACCCATTATAACATCAAATTCTACCATATCTAACTCGATTAGGTCTGCTACTGTAGATTGACTATGAACTACTAATATACAACCTCTATATACCTGCCTAGCTATCACTGGATCCCCAACAGGTGTGGACACCTCAAAAGGCTTAACCAACTCAGGTTTTATTCCAAACATACTAGCAACCAACACAGTAACATATGATAAGGTAGAACCCAAGTCAATTAGTGCACATACATCATATGAGGAGACTAATAATATACCTGTAATAACATCTGGTGATGATTCTTGATCCTATCGTTCTGCTAATGCATAAATGTTGTTCTGAGTACCGCTCGAGCTAGATGCTCCACATCTTCCTTTACCACAACTGATTGGTGCTTGTGAACATTGCCCAAAGGGCGTACTGATGATGACGAACCAGTTATAGATCTTGCTGGCTGAACTATGCTTACATCACCTCTCGTCGGACAATCCCTCATAACGTGGTCTGTATAACCACAAGTATAACAAACACCCAACCCCATATGATACTACCCGACATGTTGCTTACCATACTAGGCACATCGTGGAAAGGGCGGCCTTATCTGACTTGACTCACCCATATACTGAGAACTTGAAGCCCTGGAATTCTGACCAGGCCCTGAATATGTGGAACGATCAAATCTCTTACCGCCAAACTGATACGGTGCGCTAGCCGATGGCTGGGCTGGATGCCTCGGGTATTGTTGTCTCTGACCACCTCAAAACTCACCAAAAGGACCTGAAGACCTCTCTCTCTTATTCTGGGCCCTATCATGCTCACGATCAGCCCTCTGCTTCTACTTACGCTCTTCTACACCCTAAGCGTATGCCTAAATACGAGAAATATCCATGTCTGGCTAAAGTGAGACCGGCATACAAATATTAAGCAAGTGTGGCTCTAACCCCATAACGAACCGGTGAACCCAATCCTCCATCTTAGATTCAATAGTGGGAGCATACCTAGCCAACAAATCAAACTAAAGACTGTACTCGCAAATAGGGGTGTGCATTCGAATCGGTTTATCGATTTCGATTTCGAAATTTTCCTTATCGAGTTATCGATTTTGATTTCGATTTTGTCCTCTTCGGTTATTGGTTTATCGATAAACCGATAAGGTAAAGTTCCCTTTTGCTATTTATGACATCTTTAGGAACTTTCTCCTCCCCTCGTTTTACATCAGATGTTTACAACGAATCAAGGGATAGGTGATTATTTGTCATTTTCGTCTCTGATTGACAATACCAGTATCAGTCATGCCATAATATCTTTATTATTTTATACCTATCCAAAATAGGATAACACGGAGTAGCACTACTATTATTAGCCTACGTAAATAACAAATGGTTTTTGTACTATTATTTGTTTGATTAAAAAATTACAAGAGCTTGTTCTAAATAAAATTTTCATTACATATTCTTTTATGTATTAGCCCACGTAAATGACACAATTTTTATGTTATAAACAGTGTTCACCTTATTTTAGCTTCTTTTTGTCCATATTAGTTAGGCGTGTTTATAGCGATATACTTTATGTGGAATTCCGCAAATTTTTCTTATTGGTGTAATCGATAAGCTCTAAAAATCGATAAATCGAAATCGAAAAAATCAAAACCTTATTAAAACGATAACGATAAACATATGTACAAATCGATAATCGATAAGTAATTATCGATAAGGGTCAAAATTGAATCGATAAATCGAATGCACGCCCCTACTCCTAAACACTCATGTTACCTTGCCGAAGGGTCAAGAACCTATCAACTCTGGCCCGCCTAAGCTCTGGTGGTAGATAATGATGAAGAAAAGCCTATGTAAACTCCTTCCATACTGCTGGAGGGGCATCCTCACCTCTGGATTCCCAAGAATCGTACCAATTAACTGCAACATCTTGGAGTCTATAGGAAGCTAGCTCAACTGACACAGTCGTAGTGGCCTTCACTACCCTCAGAGTCCTCTGCATTCTATCAAAAAAAACCTGGGGGTCCTAGTTTGGATTTTCTCCAGTGAATACCGAAGGGTCCAAATTAATGAAATCACAAACCCTCGCACTAACAGACCTATCTGCATGATCGATATCTACCTCTTGATGTCGAGTATGTGCGGCTACCAATCGAGTTAATAGATGAATAACATCTCTCATCTCCTGACTCGGTGTATCTGGCTGAGGAGCTAGACGTATAACGACGGGAGTTGGAGTTAGTGCCTCTCAGAGCTCCTTTGGAGACGGCAGGGTATGTGAAGTCTGAGATAGAATCTCACTTTGAGACTCTCCCCGGGACCTGGTAACTATTGGCGCTTGACTAGTAGTCTCACCAGCCACAGACTTTCCTTTCTGGACTGCTGTAGTCTTCAGAGGCATCGCTGAAAACGTAACATATCGGTAGGAACATGAATTCTTATATCGCACAATCTAAGATAAGAAAGGAGGACAACATCCTATATATCCTGTAACCTCCTATCTGTAAGTATGGTGCACAACACACCCATAAACAAGACTCTGCTAGACACGGTCTGGAGACAACCCTAGGACATAACAACTCTGATACCACTTTTGTCACGACACAACCTATGGGCTGCGACAGGTGCCCGAGTCCTACCTGTCGAACACCCTCAAGCATGAGACTAATATATGAACTTGGATAACATCTACTGAATTACGTGAATAACATGCGTGAGAAAAACCTGTCCAAAAGACATATATGCATATGCATGCGAAATACATAGGGCAAGCCGACAAGGCTGCTATAAACAACTATATATCCAAAATAGGAAGTTGGCAAGGCCACATACTATCCAACTATACATACTATCTACAAACCTCTAATAAAATATAAAACTGTACAAGGATGAGACTAAGCCCCATCATACCCATATATGTATACGAACATATCATACTAAAATCTAAAGCAGCTCCGGATCTCTCTAATCAAGGATCCTAAGAAAGGGACCGTCAGCTTGTCTACCTGCACATGCGGGCATGAAACGCAGGCCCCGAAAAATAGGGCGTTAGTACGAATAATGTACTGAGTATGTAACGCATAAAAATCAGTACATAACAGACATAGATGAAACATGGAATAAAGAATTCCCCCTGTAAGTCTAAATCACTTTGTAAATCCTAAAACATTTATAATGTCATGCACGTGCGTATAAATGTCGTGTCATACATGAGTATAGGTGTACATAACATCATCAAGCTTCTGAGGGCATCCCATCATATCATCTCGGCCACTGTGGGCAAAATCATCAATATGTACTAGCTGATCAGGTGGTGGTGCGTATATAACGCAGTAACCTTTTCCCATATCCCATATATATATATATATATATATATATATATATATATATATATATATATATATATATATCGCCATTTGGTCATGGGTCAATGTACATGTATAAATGAATGGAATGCGTAAAAATATGTTAATAACATCTATATCGTTCAGATAAACTTTATCAACTATGTATTTTTTTGAGACCCATGAACAGAAGATGTGATAATAAGATACATAAGAATTCAAGAACATAGGTACCTCTAATATTTTTATGAATAGAGTCATTTATAAAAGTTGTGCATTTGCTTGTTTCATTTGTATCGTATGGATCATGCTAAAAAGAAAGAAGGGATCTCCCTAACACAACTGAATCGATTCTCTTGACAATCCCTCTAACCCACGATAATCACGACAATACTTGAATCCTTGCTGAAGATACGTTGTCTAACACTTTGATATAAGACCTCTCTTTGAATTAGAGAGGTTTTATGCCTTAAATAATGCCCACATACTAATGACTAAGCCTTATCATCTTAATCAATTGTGCCACCTCTCAATTACAATATAAGAGTCACAATCTTAGAATGGGGGCTGCCACGTTAAGGCTTATCTAAAGCCTTAATTAAGCACCCACTAATCCTTAATTAATTTGTTAATTCCCCCATTAATCAATTATTAACAAATTATTAACATAATTAAGAATTATCTTAAATTACTTAAAATACTACTTACTTAACACACTTTTTGTATCCTACTATCATGTCATGGAGTACCTTGTATGGCACTAGTCCATAAATACCGGGTATTATTGCTCAGATCATATTATATCCCAAATTGACAACCTTCAACGAAGCTCATTTTCTTTGATTCGTGTTCCCTTTAACCTTCACGACACTTGCTTATTGCTTGTTATATATGGCATAAATGCTTATAAACTCAAGATAATCTCATTCCCGAGTCTACATCGATTATCTGAAGACGAAACGTATGGAATTGCGAGATGTAACAATTTATCCATTAAGGAGACATGGTAGCCTATTTTGTCATCTTTGTTTTTTGTATTATCCGACCATTCTATCCTTCATTCAATAAAATGCAGTCAGTCATGCTGTGTCCATTTTGTGCATAGTTATTTTCTCGATAGTGTTAATGGCATGACATACACGTAGAATTTTCGTCCGAATTTTATAAAATTGATCTAGTTTTGAACTGGTTTAAAAAAAGATGCTTTGAGCCAAGTTCACATGGAACCAAGGCAGCCATACCAATGGAGGTTAAAGATCTTTACCTTTGAATCATTGAGAAGATCAGGCTTAAGGATGATCGGACGGGGTTGAAGTCTGTTTAGCATTAAGAGATAGAAAGTATTTTTCAAAAGAATATGTATTCTAGACAACTTGAAACTAATTAGTTAGTGTCAAAATGCATGCTCACACACCAAGCCAAAATCCAAGAAAAGGCCACCCAAATTTATAAGGGTCATTCACTATGAGGAAAGTATTGCTCATGCAGCTATACACTAGACAAGACCAAGAAAGCAGAAATGTCCATCACTGTTTTGATTGTGAAGGACAATATATTTGGCATTCTCGAGGCCGGGAGGCCCTTTTTCTAGTACCCAAATACTCTATACCCTTCGTTATCCCTTTTGAGACTGTGTCATTTTCTTTGAACACCCCTCTCTTGGAATCAAGTCTAGAGTTAAAAGTTCAAAAAAAAAAAGATAGAGAAGAAAAAAAAAGAAAAGAAAAAAGTAAGAAAAAAGGTTCATGTCCAAGGATACAAACTAGGGCAATTCTTAGAAAGTTCAAGGGGAAAAAAGAGAAAGAATTAAGAAAAAGAAAAGAGAAAAGAAAGAAAACCAAAATAAGAAATTATTAGGTCAGATGTTTGAACTACATTAGACTTGATTCCTTTAAAGGATATGTAGGTAGCCTCACCCTGGGGTTCAGTCCAACAAAAAAATCCCAGTATCTAAAACTGGGGCATGAGTTTGTTTAGTTTTTGAAAGTATCAATTCCAAGAGTTGTAAGTGTACAATCCCATCATATTGAGTCTTTTGAACTTTCATGACTTCCTTTCTTTCTAACCGTATTCAAAAGCTTTCCAAAAAAGATCTCCTGATCGGTTTTGAGAATGCCAAGGGAAATCCGCAATGAGTAATGGTTGTCATATGAGGGACATGGTCATGGTTCTCACTCAAGGAATAAAAAAATATAAGAGTATTACTAGTGAAAACCTCATAGACACTATAAAGGGACGGTAAATAGAGATAAATAAATGAGAGAGACTTGTTAGTGAAAATTCCTCGGGGCACCACTAGTCGAAGGTGATTCATGAGTCTGATGTAGATAATCGGCACAAAGAAGCTTGGTTCAAAGCCCAAAGTAATAGCGGAATGAAAGATTAGATCACTTTGGTAGATCGGGTCGTTGAGTTCAAAATGCATGTCATGATCATTAAGGCTAGTTACCCCCTCCCAAAAATAAAACTCTTTCTTCTTTGCTTCCTGATATTGGAATTTCTTGTTAATATTGTTTCTTCACATCATTATGTCCTTTGATTTGAGTCAATCCTTGTCAAAATAAGTACGAAAGGATTTCAAGATCTGCTACCAACTTTTCAGTTTTACAAAGCAAATTTTGGCCAGAACATTCAAGATAACATTGCCTAAGGAGCAACATGCACTCAGTAGTTACAATTGACATGTCTTGAGGATACGTGCAATATAAAGGTTGCCCCAAAAGATACTTATGTCAGCTTACTTGTCTAAAGCAAGCGAAGGTAAGCTGAAACAATCATGGGTGGAACGGAGAAATAAAGATCTCTTGAAAGCAACAACCGAGTCTCCGAGCAGTGTAGCCAACTACCAATATAGTTAGTCTTCTAGAAGCGAATGGACACAATTCCATGTTTCCAAAGACATCAAGGCCACAAACCGACCACCACTTTTTGAAACTCACAAAAATTTTCTTTGTTTGAAACAGGAACAAAGTAGTGCAAGGAAAGTGGGTAAAAACAAGGATGAATAATGAATAAAAAACGTCACCAAAGGGAAGTTTCTCAAGTCTTTGCTTTTATTTATCTTGTTAGTATGCTAAATCGATGTCATTGCTCTTCACATTTTCCTACTAGGGTAATACATCCTACTCTAATGGATTTTCCTCCTAATAAGCAATTTTAGTTAGATGAATCTTTCTCCTAAGATAAGAAGCCCTAGTCTAAAGAGTTTTTCTCCTAGAATAAACGTCTTAGTCTGATGAATTTTCTCTTAAGATAAATAAAAATCCTAGTCTGATGAATTTTCTCCTAGGATAGATGTCTTAGTCTGAGGAATCTTTCTCCTAAGATAAGAAAATCCATTCAGATGAATCTTTCTCCTAAGATAAGAAAATCCATTCAGATGGATCTTTCTCCCAAGATAAGAAAACCCAGTTTGATGAATTTTCTCCCAGGATAAAAATCTTAGTATGATGAATCTTTCTCCTAAGATAAAAATACGAAAATATAGTCTGATGAATTTTCTCCTATGATACAAAGTCTTAGTATGATGAATATTTCTCCTAAGATAAAAAGCCTAGTCTTATGAAATGTCTCCTAAGATAGATGTCTTAGTCTGTTGAATCTTTCTCCTAAGATAAGAAAACCTAGTCTGATGAATTTTCTCCTAGAATAGAAATCTTAGTCTGATGAATCTTTCTTCTAAGATAAAAATTAGAAAACCTAGTCTGATGAACTTTCTCCTAGGATCGACGTCTTAGTTTGATGAATCTTTCTCCTAAGATAAGAAAACCTAGTCTGATGAATTTTCTCCTAGGATAATTAAAAAAAATTAAGAAGTTTGGATTAAAAAAAGAAAAAGAAAAAAAGATCAACTGTTCATGCCCTAAAAAATAAGCGTTGGGGCAATTTGTTTAAAAAAACTAATTTTCTCCACACAAAAAAGAACAACAGCAACAAAACTTAGTCGTATATTAGTATAGGTTATACCATTTCCTAGTTGCATGTTCCAACGTGGAGTACACCACTCCCTTGTTGATGATGTCTTAGACATAGGGTACACCTCTCCCTAGTCTCCTTATCTATATAGGGTACACCAATCCTTAGATGTGTTTTCCAACATAGTGTACACCACTCCTTAGTTGATTGAGCTTAAATGCAGGGTGCCTCACTCCCTGATATCATTACTAATTGATCTTAAATGCAGGATACACCACTCCCTGATATTTTTATTGATAGAGCTAAAACGTAGGGTACACCACTCCCTGATATCATTTTTAAACATAGCATACACCACTCCTTAGTCTCCTTACCAGTATAGGGTACACCAATCCCTAGATGTGTTTTTCAACGTAGGGGACACCATTCCCTAGTTGATGATATTTTAGACATAGGGTACACCACTCCCTAGTCTCCTTACCAGTATAAGGTACACCAATCTCTAGCTGTATTTTCCAACATAGGGTACACCAATCTCTAGATCTATTTTCCAACATAGGGTACACCACTCTGTAGTTGATGATGTTTTAGACATAGGGTACACCACTCCCTAGTCTCCTTATTAGTATATGGTACACCAATCCCTAGCTGTATTTACCAACATAGGGTATACCACTCCCTAATTTATTGAGCTTAAATACAGGATACACCACTCCCTGATATTACACCAATTGATCTTAAATGCAGGGTACATCACTCCCTGATATCTTTATTGATAGAGCTGAAATGCAGGGTACCACTCCCCGATATCACTCCTAGATATAGGATAAACTATTCCCTAGTCTCCTTAACAGTATAGGGTTTCCCTAGCTGTGTTTTCCAACATAAAGTATACCACTCCATAGTTGATTGAGCTTAAACTCAGGGTACACAATTCCCTGATATCATTACCAATTGATCTTATATGCAGGATACACCACTCCCCAATATCATTACTGTTTGATTGAGTTGAAATGCAGGGTACACTACTCTCTGATATCATTCTTAGATATATGGTACACCACTCCCTAGTCTCCTTACTAGTATAGGGTATACCAATCCGTAGCTGTATTTTTCTAACATAGGGTACACCACTCCCTAGTTGAGTTGAGCTTAAACGCAAGGTACACCACTCCTTGATATCATTAACGATTGATATTAAATGCAAGGTACACCACTCCCTGATATCATTTCAAATATAGGATACACCTATTCCCTAATTTTTCCAGTATAGGGAACACCGATCCCTACATATGTTTTTCAACATAAGGTATACCTTCCTAGTTGAATTGGTCTTAAATGCAAGGTACACTACTCCCTGATATTCTTTGTAAATTTAGGGTACACCATTCCCTAGTCACTTTACCGGCATAGGGTACACCAATCCCTAGTTGTATTTTTTAACATAGGGTGCACCACTCCCTAGGTGATTGATCTTAAGTTCAGGGTACACCACTCTTTGATATTTTTGCTAATATAGGGTACACCATTCCCTAGCCGCATTTTTCCAATATAAGGTACACCAATCCTTAGTCGAGGCATCAATTTGATAATAAAGGTACACCATTACCAAAGAATCATACTTTTCGCCAAGGTACACCATTCCCAACATTTTATTGCTTTCAATAAAGAAGTTAGTTTAGAATTTTTGTTAAAATAACTCTCAAAATTTTCCTAGTGCAAATTGGGGCCAAAAAATATCGATTTTGTTTGTCGGTGATGTCTTGTAGGTTTCTCCAGAGAATACAAGTTTGATGTCCTAGAATGACATTCCAAACTCTTATCGAAAAGAAGGTTGTTCGAGCACAAAGACAGTTGGGGTCAAGCTTTGTCACGATCCAAAACTCAACCTATCGTGATGGCGCCTATCATGATACTAGGCAAGCTGACAACTCATACATACCAACACTTTCAAATTCAAAATATATTAAAACAGGTTTAAATAAGTGAAAATCTCATAAAACTAGATGAAAACGTCACAACTAAATACAGAATTTTCCAAAATCCGGGTGTCACTGAGTACATGAGCATCTATATAATGACATAGTCTGATACACTGTCTAAGAAAGTAGAACTGAATAAGTAAAAATGAGAGGTAGGGGAAGGAGAGTCAAGGTCTGCGAACGCCAAAATAGCTACGTCGAAAATCTCCGAACGACTAAAACTCCAAGATAAGCAATCACCGTGCTCGAAATCACCTGGATCTGCACACGAATCACAGGGTGGAGTGTAAGTACAACCAACTCAATAAGTACAAGTCTAACCTATGGCTAAAAATAGTGACGAGCTCGCACAATACAGTCCACATACAAAATTAGCAGTACAGAAATTTACATAAATTATGACAATAATATCTCAGAGAATTCAAAATCTGTAGGTAATAGTACATGAATTTAGACATGCTTCCAGGTTTAACAGTTAAGCTCAATGCAGGTAAAATATGTCAAGCCAAAATGATATGAGGAATATGACATCTCTATATCTACATGCCAATATGCATGTCGTGATGCAACACAATGAAAGCTTCGCGCACTCACTCTCAGAGTACTCAACCTGACTGTCTCAATTCTCACTCTTCACACTCAATCACTCAGCATGTAGCCCAGGGCAGATCCAGCCCAAATCAAATAAATCCTATTGCGACGTGCAACCCGATCCCATCATGAATCAAGAGAAACTGTGCTCACTATTGTTGTGCAGACTTCAGAGGGGCAGATCCAGCCCAGTCATCAATCTCTCCAGTCTCTCGGGCTCACAACACTCATGATAAGCAACCCGAATCAATGACACGTGATGTGACAATGTATGATAACAGATACTGAGATACGATATGCAATGCTGAATGCAACTGAATACATAATTGCAATTAATCAAATAACTCAACAGCAAAGAACGACCATTGTGGGTCCCAATAGCACCAACACATAGCCTAAGCATGATTTCTAACATAAATCACAGTTCAAGTGCTCTAACACATAGGGTACAATAATAATATTCAAATAAGATAGCTACACCATTCCATGGAATTGACTGAATCACAATTACTACGATGCATGCCCACACACCCGTCACCCAACATGCGCGTCACCTCAACACCAATAACATAGCATATAATTTCAGGAATTCATACCCTCAGAACCAAGTTTAGAAGTGTTACTTACCTCAAACCGTGCAAATCTCTACTCCAACAAGCCATTGCCTCGCAAAACGGCCTCTGAATGCCTTGAATCTAATCACAAACAATTCGATACAATCAACTCAAGCTATAGGAATCAATTCCATATAAAAATGCTAAGTTCTAAATCAAAAGTAAGACAACCCCTGAGCCCACATCTGGGAATCCAATAAATGTTACAAAAGTCAAAAGTCCATTCAACTACGACTCCAACCATACCAAAATTGCTCAAATCCGACACCAAAATCCCGCTCAAATACCCAAATTTAACTCTTCAATCCATTGCCCAAAACTCTACCTCAAAAACACACAAACTAGATGGGAAATTCCATGGGGAAACAATATTATTGAATAAAAATGATCACAAGTTACATACCTCAACAAATCCCTCGACATCCCTCTTAAAAATCGCTTTAATCCGAGTTTGCAAGGTCTAAAAATGACAACACCTCGGAACCCTTGAATTATATACACTGCCAGGCTTGTTCACTATTGCAGATAATTTAGCCACTTTTGGTGTTCCGCTTTTGAGGTCAAAGCTCCGCATCTGTGAAGTTACACTAGACACCAGCCTTGCGCACCTGCAGCTACTAACCCGTACTAGCAGCCTCACTTCTGCGAGAAACACTTCTGCTTCTGCAGACCTACCTCACCAGGCCCCTTTTCGCTTCTGCGTTACTCCTTCTGCATCTGCAAACTCACAGGTGTGGAAATTCCCCTCGCACCTGCGCAACTACCCCCAGCTCACCCAAGTTCGCTCCTACGATGCCTCTTTCACTTATGCAGTCATGCACCTGCGACCAAATTCTTCGCAGGTGCGATCGCACCAGACCTGGTGCACTTCAGCAATCCCTCAAGTCCAAACTTTGATCCGTTAACCATCCGAACTCCACCGTAGGCCTCTGTGACCTCAATCAAACATACCAACAAGTCCTAAAATACGGTATGAATTTAGTCGAGGCCTTAAATCACATAAAAGAACACCAAAAATATGAATCACATGTCAATTCAAACATAACAAAAAACTTAGAAATTCCAACTTCTACAATCGACGCCGAAACCTATCAAATCCCGTCCGATTGACCTTAAATTTTGCACATAAGTCATAAATGACATAACGGACCTATTCCAACTCCTGGAACCAAAATCTAAGGCTGGTAACCAAAATGTCAATTCTCGGTCAAACTTCTCAATTTCCAAAACTTCTAATTTTCCAACTTTCACCATTTCAAGCCAAAATCAACTACGGACCTCCAAATCACTATCTGGACACACTCCTAAGTCCAAAATCACCATGCAGAGCTATCGGAACCATCAAAACTCCACCCCGGAGCCATTTACACATAATTTAACATCAGGTCAACTTTTTCAACTTAAGCTTCAAACCTTGAGACTAAGGGTCTCAACTCATTTCGAAACGTTCCTGGAACCATCCCAACTACCCCCGTAAGTCACATAGTGACAATTGAGCATAAAACAATCAGTAAATGGGGCAACGGGTCTACAACACTCAAAATGACCAACCGGGTCATTACATCCTCCACCTCTTAAATAAACGTTCATCCTTGAACAGGTCTAGAAACATACCTGGAGTTTCAAATAGGCGTGGATATCTGCTCCGTATATCACGTTTGGTCTCCCAAGTAGCCTCTTCAACTGACTAACCTCTCCACCACACCTTCTTTTAAGCAATGTTCTTGATCTCAACTTCCAAACTAGCCTATCAAAATTGGCCACCGGCTCCACATTATAAGTCAAATCACCATTCAACTGAACCGTGCTGAAGTCCAAAACATGAGACGGATTGTCGACATACTCTGAAGCATCAAAACATGAAACACTGGATGAACACTCAACAGACTAGGAGGCAATGCAAGCTTATAAGCCACCTCTCTAATCCTCTCAAGCACCTCAAATGGCCCAATATACTGAGGTCTCAACTTTCCCTTCTTCCCGAACCTCTTAACACCCATCATGGGTGAAACTCTGAGTAGCACCTTCTTTCGCACCATGTAAGCAACATCATGAACCTTTCGATTTTTGTAGCTCTTCTATCTAGACTGAGCGATGTAAAGCCGATCCTAAATCAACTTAACCTTGTCCAAAGAATCCTGAACCAAGTCAGTACCCAATAGCCCTGCCTTACCCGGCTTAAACCATCCCACCAGAGACCAACACTGTCTCTCATACAAAGCCTCATACAAAGCCATATAAATGTTCAATTGGTAGTTGTTATTGTAGTAAAACTCTGCAAGCGATAGAAACGGATCCCATGAACCCCAAAAATCTATAACACAAGCACATAGCATATCCTCCGATATCTGAATAATGCGCTCGGGCTGCTCGTCTGTTTGAGGGTAAGATGTTGTACTCAACTCAACCTGTGTGCCCAACTTTCACTCCACTGCTCTCCAAAACTGCGTGCCCTGATCTGAAATGATTGACACTGGCAGACCGTGAAACCGAACAATCTCGCGGATGTAGATCTCAGCCAACCGCTCTGAGGAATAAGTAGTCCCAACTAGATGAAATATGCGGGCTTGGTCAATCGATCCACGATCACCCAAATAGCATCAAATTTCCTCGAAGTCTGTGGAGCCTAACTAAAAATTCCATTGTGATACGCACCCATTTTCACTCTGGAATCTCAAGCCTCTGAAGTAATCTGCCTGGTCTCTAATGCTCATACTTCACCTGCCGACAGTTTAGGCATCGAGCTACTAACTCCACTATATCCTTCTTCATCCTCCTCTACCAATAGTGTTTCCTCAAGTCCTTGTACATCTTTGCGGCACCCGAATTAATGGAATACCACGAACTGTGGGTCTCCTTAACAATCAACTCATATACCGTATCTACATTAGGCACACAAATCTAACCCTGCATTATCAACACCCCATCATCTCCAATAGTAACATCTTTGGCATCACTGTGCTGAACTGTGTCCATAAGGACAACCAAATGGGGATCATCATACTGGCGCTCTCTAATGCGATCATATAAGGAAGACCGAGAAACCACACAAGCTAAAATCTGACCGGGCTATGAAATATCTAATCTCATGAACTGAATGGCCAAGGCCTGAACATCTGATGCAAGCGATCTCTCACCGACAAGAATGAATGCAAGGCTACCCATACTCACCGCCTTTCTACTCAAGGCATCGGCCACCATACTGGCCGTCCCGGGATGATACAAAATAGTGATATCATAGTCCTTTAGCAGCTCCAAACATTTCTGTGCCCTCAAATTTAAATCCTTCGATTTGAACAAGTGTTGGAGACTCTGATGATCTGTAAATACCTCACAAGACACACCATAGAGATAATGCCTCCAATTCTTCAATGCATGAACGATGATTGCCAACTCTAAATCATCGACATGGTAGTTTTTCTCATGGGGTTTTAATTGACGTAAAGCATAAGCAATCACTCTACCCTCCTACATCAACACATACCTAATACCGATCCGAGAAGCATCACAACACAATGTAATAAATAAAAGCCTGGCACTGAAGGCAAGACTAGAACTGGAGTTATGGTCAAGGCAGTCTTGAGCTTTTGAAAGCTCACCTCGCACTCATCCGACCATCTGAATGGAGCACCCTTCTGGGTCAATTTGGTCAAAGGAAATGCAATGGACGAGAAACCCTCCACAAAGCAACGATAATATCCGGCCAAACTGAGAAAGCTCCGAATCTCAATAGCTGAAGACGAATGGGGCCAACTCTAAACCGCCTCTATCTTCTTTGGATCCTCCTTAATCCCCTCACTAGAAACCACATTCCCCAAGAACGCCACCAAACTAAGACAAAACTCACACTTGGAGAACTTGGCATAAAGCTCTCCTCCCGCAGCCGTTGTAGTACAATTCTTAAACGTTGGGCATGCTCCTCCTAGCGACATGAGTACATCAGGATATCATCAATGACTACTATGACAAACGAATCAAGATATGGCTTAAATAAATTGTTCATCATATGCATGAATGCAGATGGGGCGTTAGTCAGCCCAAAAGACATCACAAGGAACTCATAGTGACCGTAACATGTCCTGAATGGCATCTTCAGAATATCCGAGTCCTGGATCTTCAACCGGTGACACCCGACCTCAAATCAATCTTAGAGAATACACTTGCTCCCTGAAGCTGGTCAAATAGATCATCAATACGTGGAAAAAGATACTTGTTCTTGATTGTAACTTTGTTCAACTACCTATGGTCGATGCACATCCGTATAGTACCATCCTTTCTCTTCACAAACAGGATAAAAAAACTCCTGAAGCTACTCTTTCAATTCTTTCAACTCAAATAGTGCCATATGATATAGAGGAATAGGAATGGGTTGAGTGCCTGACACCAAGTCAATACCAAAGTCAATGTCCCTATCGAGTGGCATGCCCTACAGGTCTCCAGGAAACACATTCGGATGGTCTCGCACCACCGGAATAGAATCAATATTAGGAGTATCTACACCAACATCTCTCATAAAGTCCAAGTATGACATACACCCCTTCCCAACAATCTATTGGGCCTTAAAATAAGAAATTACTCTAATGGGAACATAATTGGAGAAACTCTCCGCTCGACCCCTGGCAACCCCGACATCGCCAACATCAAGTTCTTAGCGTGACAATCCAGAATAGCATGAAATGCAGACAACTAATCAATACCCAAAAATCACGTCAAAATTAACCATACTAGGAAATAAGAGATCAACTCTAGTCTCCAATCCTCAATAGTCACCACACACGACCGACACACGCGGTATAAAATAATAGTATCGTCCATCGGCATAGATACATGAACAAATGAAACTAAGGACTCACAGGGCATATCCAGATAACTAGCAAAATAAGATAATACATACGAATAAGTGAAACTAGGGTCAAATAATATAGAAGAATCCCTTTGGCATACTAAGACGATCCTTGTGATCACTGTATATGAAGTAATAGCCTCTAGTCTAGCAGGAATAGCATAGAATTGAGCCTGGCCACCACATGATCAGCCTCCCCCTCAAGGGCGATCTCTGGCTACCTAAGACCCACCCCAAGTTGGCTGAGTGGGTGGTGAAGTAACTGGTGCAGAAGTCGTAACCTGACGCCTCTACTGAGCTGGACCTCCCAAAAGGCGGGGACACTGCCTCTTCACATGGCCCAACTCGCCACACTCAAAATTACCCCTCTCGAAAAATGGCGGCAACTACTGAAGTGGGCCTCGAGAACCAGAATAACTACTAGAGGAACCTGGTGTAGATGAACCCTGAATTAAAGGTGCACGAGATGAACTCTGAGATGGGAGTGCACTGAGGGATGTGACCCGGTCGAGCAATGTATGAACAATGGCTAGATGATGCACCACGATGAACTGGATGAGCCATTTGAGCGGTCTTATAAGAACGACCCCTGTTATGGTAGGACTGACCCCCAAAAGAGACACCGCTGAAACCACCCAAACCATAAGGCCTCTTGGCCTCCCTCTCCTCACGCTCCTGACTGTGGACCAACGCTAGTCGCCGAGCAATATCAACCACCTCGTCAAACCTAACACCTACTACATTCTCAAGAGTCATAAGAAAACACAACTGATAGTTGAGGCCATCAATGAACCTCCTAATCCTTTCCCTCTAAGTGGGGACCAACCAAACTACGTGACGAACCAACTCTGAAAACATCATCTCATACTAGGTCACATACATGCCCTCTTGACATAAATGCTCGAATTGAATGCGTAGCTCCTCCCCGCGGGTCTATGGAGACTCCACTAGTCTCCAAAATACCTGCCGTGTGAAGAATCTGCTGGCACCTATCCAAGAATTTTGGAGCATCCTCTAACTCATCCCCACTGAATGATAGAGGCCGGAGCCTCCCAAATCTCTCTTGTCTCTTTTGCTCCTCATCAATCATAACGGGACCCACCTGGGCCTGAGCAACTGCAATCGACAGGGCTGGTAATACCCCCGGTGTCTAAAGTCCCTGCACCACCTGCTCTAGAGTGCGGGCGGTGGGAGTCTGAGTACCTTCCCTAGCCTGAGAAATGGCTAGTACGACCTGAACATAAACCGCTTGAGCAAGGCTA
Organism: Nicotiana sylvestris; assembly: GCF_000393655.2. Taxonomy (NCBI): domain Eukaryota; kingdom Viridiplantae; phylum Streptophyta; class Magnoliopsida; order Solanales; family Solanaceae; genus Nicotiana; species Nicotiana sylvestris. Next base: position 127,266,675 of record NC_091058.1, on the reverse strand, counting down.
GTGCAAACAGTCAATATCTCGACCAAAGCCTCCTGAAAGTCTGGAATCACAATAGGCACAGCTGGTGCCTAAGCTGGTCCCACTAGCTCAACCACATCTAGAACCTGCTTTGGTGCCGGATCAACTAGTAGGTCTATAAGTGCTGCTCTAGCTGTTGTACGAGCCACACCCCCAGCCTCTATTATGGCCCTGACCTCTCGTGGCCCTAGTTGGTGATATTGGTTGCCGTCTACCTGATCCGTAGCATGTGTCGTCACTATCTGTGAGAGAATAGAAATAAGCTTAGTTCCCGAAAACAACAAATTCACACAACAAGAATACAAGAATGTGAAGTTTTCCTAAGGGTTCGGCATCCTCTCGAAGATAAGTACAGACGTCTCTGTACGATATGCAAGACTCTACTAAACCTACTCATGACTGGTGTGACCTATGTAACCTAGGTTCTGATACCAACTGGTCACGACCCAAAACTCAACATGCTGTGATGTTGCCTATTATGATACTAGGCAAGCATAAAACTCATACATACCAACACTTTCAAATTCAAAATATACGAAAACAGGTTTAAATAAGTGAAAATCTCATAAAACTAGACGAAAACGTCACAACTCAATACAAAATTTTCCAAATCCTAGGTGTCACTGAGTACATAAGGATCTATATGATGACATAGTCTGATACACTATCTAAGAAAGTAGAACTGAATTAGTAAAACTGAGGGGTAGGGGAAGGAAAGTCAAGGTCTGCAGATGCCAAGGCAGCTACCTCAAAAATCTCCAAACAGTTGAAACTCCAAGATCAACCGCCACCATAACCTAAATCACCTAGATCTACATGCGAAGTGTAGGGTGTAGCGTGAGTACAATCAACTCAATAAGTAACAAGTCGACGAGCTCCCATAGTAAAGTCCACATATAGAATTAACAGTATGGAAATTTACAAAAATTATGGCAAAGGTATCTCAAAGAATTCAAAATCTGCAAGTAACAATACAAGAATTTAGACATGCTTCCATGTTTAACAGTCAAGCTTAATACAGGTAAAATATGTGAAGTTGGAATGATGTGAGGAATATGACATCTCTATATCTACATGCCAATATGTATGTCATATGTGATGCAACAATGAAAACCTTGCATACTCACTGTTGACGGCCAATTTTGACCCTTTTAAATTAATTTATTTATACTTAATAATTTGAAATAAATAATTTAAAAGTATTTTCCAGTAATGAATATCTATTTTTTCAAATTAATCAAGCATTAATTTCAAAGTTAATTACGTAATATTGGCATTATGTAGTTATAAATATATTTACTATTTTATGACTATTAAAATAATTTCTATACATAGGTTCTATAATTAATTCAATAAACCATTTCTTAAACTTTTAGTTAATTAGTCTACCATTTCAATAATTCAAATTAATGTCATAATTTAGTATATTTACAAACAATTAATTAATTACAATAACTAGTAGTATATTTGATACCCTAACTGCTCTCTCTCTCTCTCCTCTCTAGTTACGTACAGTACGCCCCAATTATCTTCTTGATTTCGTCTAGGCCAGAGTTGTTGCCGACGACCACTAGGTAACCGCTCCACTCCCTTCTCTTTTCTCCTCTCTTCCTGCCTCACCTCTTTTCTCTTCCTCGTCTCTTTCTTTACCCTCTTTAAGTTTTTAAACCCTAATTAAGGGTAGTCCGGCACTGCCAACGACTATTTTTCGGAGTCCTTCTCTCCATTCTTTTCTCCTCCCTCCTGTCTCTTTCTTCTTCCCCGTTTGCAGTCTCTTCGACCACAAGTAACTACTTATTAGTTCACCGTTGGTGACCTCAGAACCGGCGACATCTCCAAGCAGAGTTCCGACGACCACTACCTAGTATTTTCAGGCGGAATCAACCACCAAACTTCCATCTAGCTCTCTAATTTCTAGGTTCTATCTCTCCATTTTTAGTTGCAGTTTTTTAGTCGGTTTGTTCTCTGTTGCGCTAGCATGTGCTTGAGTTTTGTTCTTGTTTTTTACTTGTTCTGGACACTGTTAACTCGTTAAGCTTTCATATTTCTTAACATATTTTCTTTATTGGTAGTAGATTCTTTTTACAAAAGTTTTTAAAAAAGAAAAGAAAGAAAAAGAAGAAAGGAATAGAGAGGTATTGAACTGAAGAGTGTGAACGTCATCTTGTTTTACTTCATTTAACTTTTTCCATTCTTAAAACTAGCAGATCTTATTGGATAATACTGTTCTCTCATAGTTTGCTAGAGAAAAAAGAAAATAAATCAAACAAATGAAGGATAAAGAAAAGGGAATTTGCGCCTAATACAGATCTTACTAAGTACACCCAATCATAGAGGATGAATAGGAGCTAATAAAATAAGTAAAGAAAAACAAAGCAAAAATTAGAAACTTCTTATTCAATATAATGCAGAGTTCTCTATTACATATTTTTTTTTCTGTATTGGTAGTGCCGGGTATTAAATTCAACCTTGCTTGTTACATCTGTATGTTTAGGTAGATTAATTGCACTAGCACGTGCTTGAGTTTTTGTTCTTGTTTTCTGGTACTTGTTCTTGACACCGTTAACTCGTTAAGTTTTCATATTTCTTAGCATATTTTCTTTATTGGTAGTGCCTTGTATTCAATTCAACCTTGTTTGTTACATCTGTCTCTTCAAGTAGATTAATTGTGCTAATACTCGCTTGAGTTTTTGTACTTGTTCTTGGCACTTTTAACTTGTTAAATTCTCTTCTTAGCATAATTTACTCTATTCTAACTCTTTGTTGGTTGAGTGATAGTGATTAAATAGTACCCTTAGTCTATATTGGCTATGGTTTACGATATGAGAGTAAAGTCATGTCCTCGGGTGGGGTGGGAGTTGGGGGGAAAGGGTGGGAAGGGGGACAAGGAAGCTTTTATGCTGAGAGTTGGGTCCTGAAACATAGGGACGTTGACAGGTAAGACTATAGAGTTGGGTAAGATTCTTCACAAAAGGAGGATCAATAAAGCGTGTGTCCAGGAGACCAAGTGGAAGGGTACTAAGGCACGCGATGTTAACGGGTATAAACTATGGTATTCTGGAGGTTTTGGGGGCACGAATGGGGTTGGTATATTAGTTGACATGGATCTTAGGGAGCTAGTGGTCGAGGTTAGGAGGGTAAGGATAGGGAGATGGCGGTTAAGCTAGTGGTTGGGGGGCTTACTTTGAGTGTGATTAGTGCTTGTGCTCCTCAAGAAGGATTGAGCGAGGCAGTCAAGAGGCAATTTGGGGAGGATTTGGACGAGGTGGTGCATGGTATTCTGTGCACCGAGAAGATTTTATTGAAGGGTATTTTGAAGGCCATATCGAGGCTAATGCTGGGGGTTACGATGATGTGCATGGAGGGTTCGGATTTGGAGATGGCAGGTACTTCGCTATTGGATTTCGCTAGAGCTTTTGATCTGGTGGTAGTTAACTCGAGTCCCTCAAAGAGGGAGGAGCACCTGGTCACTTTTCGGAGTATAGTGGCCAGGACCTAGATAGACTATCTTCTCTACAAGAAATGCGATAGAGGTCTTTGCATTGATTGCAAGGTCATACCGAGTGATGTCTCACGACCCAACATAGACTCCTAGTTATGGATCTGGGGATCAAGAGAAATAGAAAGAAGAGAGCAGTGTGCAGTCAACCTAGAGTCAAATGGGGAAACTTGACTAAGGACAAAGCCTAAGAGTTAGGGGAGAGGTTGCTGGCGATGGGGGCCTGGAAGAGTAGTGGGGACACGACTGCGATGTGGGCCATGACAGCGAACTACATTAGGGAAGTTGCGAGAGAGGGTTTAGGGGCTATAAAGGGATACCTGGGAGACATATAGGGGATTGGTGGTGGAATATGGAGGTCCAAGGTAAAGTTGAAGTAAAGAAAACAGATTATTTGAAACTAATGGAGAGCACAAACGAGGAGGAAAAGAGGTCGAATTCGGAACGTTATAAGAAGGCAAAGAAAGAGGCAAAGTTAACGGTTACGACGACTAAGACTACTGCCTTTGGACGTATGTATGCAGAGCTTGGGAGAAAAGGCTGGGACAAGAAGTTATATAGGTTAGCCAAAGTTAGAGAGAGGAAGACTCATGACTTGGACCAAGTAAAGTGCATCAAAGACGAGGATGTCATGGTATTGATGGAAGATGGCCATATTGGACGAAGATGGTAGACATACTTCCATAGACTGTTGAACAAGAAAGGGGACAGAAGCATTGTTCTGGGTGAGTTGGAGAAAACCAAGAGTTTGTGTGATTTTGGCTATTGTAGGCATATAAAGGTCGAAGAGGTTATTGGAGCGATGTGTAAGATGAGTAGGGGAAGAGCGACTAGGCTAGATGAGATCCAGATATAATTCTGGAAGAGTGTGGGCCATACAGACGTGGAGTGGCATACTGGGTTGTTTAATTTTATCTTTAAGACAAAGATATCACACCTCCTTTTTACCACCCGAGGGGGGATGTAAGGGAGTTTTTTCAATTTAAGTGACATTAATCGAAATGGGATTATTTAATTTAATTCTTTCAGAGTCGCCACTTGGGATAATTTATTTGGTGTCCCAAGTCACCGATTTATTTTTAAAATCCCAAATCGAGGAAATTTGACTTTATTTAAAAGTCTGCGAAACCAGAAATTCTAGATAAGGAATTCTATTAACCCGGGAGAAGGTGTTAGGCATTCCCGGGTTCCGTGGTTCGAGCACGGTCACTTAAACTATTAATAATTGTCCTATTATCTGATTTACTATATGTTTTAAATCTATTGTGCATTTTTAACTTTTTAAACCGCTTTTTACGATTTATGGAATTATTTCTTGAAAAAGTTACGATTGTCGTAAACTTGCCGTTTTGGAACACACCACAAACCACACTACATGAAATGCACCCGCGATTTGTTATATGTTTATTTTATTACTGTTGAAAAATTGAAATTGGGTCACATTAAATGTACACCCGGATTTTAGTAATTAAAAATTACAACTATGCTATGGGAACCATACCCGTTGCTATGATGAATTATTTAAATAACACGCCCAAAGCAACTACGACGATTCAATCTTCAATAGCAAATTTGTGAGAGCTATGGATTATAAATTTTGTTTGGAATGACACGCCTCAATTTATTTCAAAAGGTTTTATTATTCGAAGTTGTTATAATCGGGTTACATGAAATGCACCCGAAACGGGATTTACGTATCGTGACCATGCCATGGGAACCGTACCTATGGCAGCGATAATTTATTACAAAACACGCCTAAAGAATCTAAGACAATGAGTTGATGACAGTTCTCTCAAAGACACTGTGACGACCTGACCAGTATCTCACGAGTTACCGCTCCGTTTTCTCCATTTCTACTTCTTTATACCTTGTTATCCGTGTTTTTTGGTATCAGGTTGGTCGGATCGAATCCGGAATGATTTTGGTAAGTTTTGAGACACTTAGTCTCTTTTAAAGAAGTTTAAGTTGGAAAAGTAAACGGATGTTGACTTATGTGTTAGAGAGCACAAATGTTGACTTATGTGTTAGAGGGCTCGGATGTTAGTTCCGATGGTTCGGTTAGCTTCGGGAGGTGATTTATGACTTAGGAGCATGATCGGAATGAGTTTTGGAGGTTCGGAGTAGATTTAGTCTTGAATTGGCAAAGTTGGTATTTCGGCAATTTCCGGTTGGAAGGCGAGATTTTGATATAGGAGTCGGAATAGAATTTTGAGAGTTGTAGTAGTTTCATTGTGTCATTTCGGATGTGAGTGCAAAATTTTAGGTCATTCGGACGTGGTTTGGTTGGGTTTTTTATCAAAAGCGAAAGTTTGGAATATTTTAGAAAGTTTTCCTTGAATCCGATGTATTTTGGGTGATTTGATGTTGTTTGAGGTGTTTTGATAATTGGAACAAATTTGAATAAGGTATTAGGATATGTTTGTGCTCTTAGTTGAGGTCCCGGGGGGCTTCAGGGTGATTTCGGATGGTTGACGAAAAGGTTTGAGACTTGTTAAGTTGCAGAATCTCAGCTGCTTCTGGTATTTCCGCACCTGCAGATTGCGGACCGCAGGTGAGACGCCGCACGTGTGGAAGAGGAGCCACAGAAACGGATTTTGGAGGAATCGTCAGGAATTACAGATGCAGTAGTGTGACCGCACCTGCGAAAGTGCAGGTGTGGAGAGTTCACCGCAGATGTAGATTGGGCCTTTTAAGTGAAGAACCGCAGAAGTGGTAATTTGGCCGCATATGCGGTACCGCAGAAGAGGGTATTGTGTCGTAGATGCGAAAATGCCTGGGCAGAAAGTATAAATTGTAGCCTTCGTGAATTTTAGCTAATTTCACCATTTTTATCTCGGTTTTGGAGTTTTTTGGGCGATTTGAAAGAGGGATTTCAAGGGAACTTCATTAAGGTAAGGAATTTGGACCTATAATTCGTTCCTATGCTATTATTTCATGGATTAGAGCTAGAAATCATGGAAATTAAGGGTGAAAATTGGGGAAACTAGGGCTTGGGAACTTAGGCCTTAAATTGAGGATTTGAAAGACTATTTGAGGTCGGATTTCAGAACTTTTGATATGATGAACTCGTGGGGAGATAAGGAATCTATTGATGTAAAAATTATCGAATTCCGAGACGTGGGACCGAGGGTCGGGTTTTGGTAATTTCGGGATTTGTGTCATATATTGATTATTTTTGCTTGGGCTTCGTTCCCTTACCATACTTTGACGTCTTTGTTCTGATTTTGGATAGATTCAACGCGAGTGGAGGCTGATTCGAGGGGCAAAGGCATCGTGAGCTAGAGTGTTGACCGGTTTGAGGTGGGTAATGATTGTGAATGATGTTCTAAGGGTTTGAAACCTCGGATTGCACATCGTAGTGCTATACTAAGATGAGACATACGGTTGATGACGAGCGTGGAGTCGTGCACTATTGGGGTTTGTGACTTGGTCCGTCCCAATTGATGATTTTACCGCGTATTTGACTGAAATCTATTTGCTATTATCATTATTTGGGCTGACTGCCATATTTGGTCTTCGTGACAACTATTTGAACCATTTGGGAAATTTTTATTGATATTTCCTCACTGTTTTGACTTTATACTTGAACTCAGTCATGTTATTTTCCACTATTTTTCATACTCAGCCATGTTTACTCAGTTTTAATACTTAAATAATATATTTAAAATGATGTTTGGGCTGAGAAACACTATTTTTCTATTACCCGAGTGGCTTGTGAGGATTTTGACTGAGTAAGGCCGAGGGCCTATGTTGTGAGGAAACATTTGATACTGATTATGAGGTCGAGGGCCTGAGATATGTATGCCACGAGGTGGCTTGATTGATATAAGGCCGAGGGCCTAGTGATGATGCCACGAGGTGGTTTGATATTGCGCTTGGGCCGTAATGGGCCCCTCCAGGAGTCTGTACACCCCCAGTGAGTGAGGGTACCAATTGTGATGTGAGATTGAGCCGAGGGGCTGGTTTTGTTCCATGTGATTGCCCGAGGGGCTGGTACTATTCTGAGATGTTGCCCGAGGGGCGAATTTATTGATATTGTGCCCGAGGGGCGAGCCTTTATGTGTTTACTTTTTCATATTTTACTGTCAAGTACCTGCTTAATTATTGAAAAAGGTTTTTCATGAAACTACATTTGAGTTAAAGGATTTTACCTATCTTTCACTGATTTACTGATTTTAAATGGTTTTACTGCTTCATTATAGAATGTTTTGTGCCTTACGTGATTTCTTGATTTCAGTCTTTATTTCATTTGTTACTCACTGAGTTGGAGTACTCACTTTACTCCCTGCACACTTGTGTGTAGATTCAAGCGTTGCGGATCTCTTTTATCAAGCGTTGAGAGCTCCCGACAGATATCGGAGTCCACGAGGTAGCTGCTTGACGTCCGCAGTCCCGTGTTTCTCCTCCTTTATCATTTCTATCTCTTTTAGACATTTGTACCAGCTTATAGACTTAACAGACTTGTATTATGACTTATAAATGCTCATGAATAGTGACACTCCGGTATCTGGCTATGTTGGGTTGTCCTTCCGCATATTTATGATATTATCCACTACTTACTATTATTAAATCATGTTTTAGACTGTTTTCTTGCTGTTTAACTATTTAACATCGAATTGGGAATAGTTGGCTGGCCTTGTCTTCACGAGAGACGCCATTACGACTGGGTCTGGGTTTAGGGTCGTGACAAGTTGGTATCAAAGCCTAGATTACATAGGTCTCACGAGTCATGAGCAGGTTTAGTAGAGTCTCGCGGATCGGTACAGAGACGTCTGTATTTATCCTCGAGAGTCTGCAGAACCTTTAGGAAAAAACTTCATATTCTTGAAATTCTTGTCGTGCGAATTTGTTGATCCAAGTACTAAACTTCTATTATTCTATTCTCTCATAGATAGTGAGGACACGCACTACTGGTCAGGATGGACGACCACCAGCACCACCAACTGTGGCCACCAGAGGCCAAGGACGCAGCCGTGGTGGTGGTAGGGGCAACGCAAGTAGGGTAGCACCTGCAGATCCACCAGTTGCCCCAGTACTAGATTAGGTCCCAGTTATGGGAGCTCCAACAGCACCAGCTTAGGCACCAGTTGTGCCCATTGTGATTCTGGGTCTTTAGAAGGCCTTGGCTAAGATCTTATCAGTTTGCACTGGCCTAGCTCAGGCGGTTTCAGCCACTATAGCCGCAACTACTTATCAGGCCGAGGAGGAAATCAGACTCCCATCGCTCGCACACCTGAGCAGGTCGTACAGGGACTTTAGACGCTGGGGGCACATCCAACCCAGCCGGTTGTAGCTGCTCAGGACTATGTAGTTCCTGCTATGCTAGAGGATGAGCAGCGTAGGTTGGAGAGGTTTGGTAGACTGCAGCCTCCGACTTCAGTGGTGCAGAGGGAGAGGATGCCTAGGGTTTCTTAGATAAGTGTTAGAGGATGCTTCGTATAGCGGGTATTTTGGAGACCAGCAGGGTCACTTTCACTACTTATTAGTTTTCAAGAGCTGCCTTTACTTGGTGGGAGGCTTTTGAGAGGCGTAGGCCTGTTGGTGCAACACCCCTTACCTGGAAGTAGTTCTCCGTTCTCTTTCCGGAGAAGTATGTGCCGCAGTCCCGTAAAGAGGAGCTGCGTAGAGAGTTTGAGTGGTTGCGTTAGGGAGAGATGACTGTGATGCAGTACGAGATGACTGTGATGCAGTACGAGATGAGGCTCTCCGAGTTAGCTCGTCATGCTATTTGGATGGTTCCGAGAGATAGAGAGAGGATTAGGAGGTTTGTTTATGGCTTCACTTATCAGCTTCGCATTCTCATGACCAGAGAGAGGGTGATTGGTGCTACTTTCGAGGATGTTGTTGACATTGCCCATGAGATTAAGTCTGATAGTCGCCAGGAGCACGAGAAGAGGGAGGCCAAGAGGCCTCGAGGATCTGGTAGTTACAGTGGTACTCCTTCAAGGGGCCAGTTTCAGTACGGTAGAGGCCGTCCATTTAGGCCTTCTCATCCAGCTTGCCCAGGTTATCGTGGGACATCATCGGGTCATGGTTCTCACAGTTTTCATCAGAGCCAGTCATCACTTAGTTCCCTCCCAACTTAGAGTTTGTCCCGTGCTCTATCAGTTCAGGGCTCTTCTATACCGAGTGTATCTGCTAGTCACTCCAGTGCCAGGGGTTCCCTTCAGTCCCCTTCTACAACAGCTGGGATTTGTTATGAGTGTGGTGAGATGGGTCATATGTGGAGGCAATGCCCTCGTCGTCTTGTGAGTTCATCTTAGTAGAGGGGTTAGTCATCGGCTTTAGCGCTAGTTACTTCACCACCACCCGCCCAGCCAGCTAGAGGTGGAGGTCAGTCAGCTAGGGGTCTCCCCAGAGGGGGAGGTCGATCAGGTAGTGGTCAGCCCGTTTCTATGCACTTCCAGGCAGACCCGATGCTATTGCTTCAGATGTTGTTATTACAGGTATTGTTTTAGTCTGCCATAGAGATGCCTCTGTATTATTTGATCCTGGTTCCACCTTTTCTTATGTGTTATCATACTTTGCTCATTTTTTGGGTACGCCCCGTGAGTTTCTTGCTTCACCTATTCATGTATCTACCCCGATGGGTGATACTGTTGTTGTAGACCGTGTGTACCGGTTGTGTGTGGTGACTATTGGGGGTCTGGAGACCCGTGTGGATCTTTTATTATTATGTATGGTGGATTTCAATGTCATTTTGGGCATAGATTGGCTATCTCCATGTCGTGCTATTCTAGACTGTTATGATAAGACAGTCACATTGGCTATATCGGGTGTGCAACGGATCGAGTGGCGAGGTGTGACTGATTATATTCCTAGTAGAGTGATCTCATTCTTGAAAGCCCAGTGTATGGTTGGGAAGGGTTGTCTTTCGTATCTAGCTTTTGTGAGGGATGTCGGAGCTGAGACCCCCAGTATTGATTCTGTCCCAGGTGTGAGGGAATTTTCCGATGTGTTTCTTGCAGACCTGCCGGGCATGACACCGGACAGGGATATTGATTTTTGTATTGACCTGGTCCCGGGAACTCAGCCCATTTCTATTCTGCCATATCAAATGGCACCAGCGGAGTTGAAGGAATTAAAGGAGCAACTTCAGGAAGTCCTTGATAAAGGGTTCATTCGGCCTAGTGTGTCACCTTGGGGTGCGCTGGTTCTATTTGTGAAGAAGAAGGATGGCACAATGAGAATGTTCATTGATTATAGGCAATTGAACAAAGTAACAATTAAGAACAAGTATCCTTTGCCTCGTATTGATGATTTTTTCGACCAACTTCAGGGAGCGAGAGTGTTCTCCAAGATTGATCTCCGTTCAGGTTATCACCAGTTGAAGATCAGGGACTTGGATATTCTTAAGATAGCTTTCAGGACCCGATATGGTCATTATGAGTTCTTGGTGATGTCTTTTGGGCTGACTAATGCCCCAACAACGTTCATGCATTTGATGAACAGTGTGTTCCGGCCTTATCTTGACTCGTTTGTCATAGTCTTCATTGATGATATTCTGGTGTATTCGCGTAGTCAGGAGGAGCACGCAGAGCATTTGAGAGTTGTGTTGCAGAGATTGAGAGAGGAGAAGCTTTATGCAAAATTCTCCAAGTGTGAGTTTTGGCTCAGTTCACTGGCTTTCTTGGGGCATGTGGTGTCCAGCGAGGGCATTCAGGTTGATCCAAAGAAGATAGAGGCGGTACAGAGTTGGCCTAGACCATCCTCAGTCACAGAGATTCACAGCTTTCTTGGGTTGGCAGGCTATTCCGCCGGTTTGTTCAGGGATTCTCATCTATCGCATCGCCCTTGACCAGGTTGACTCAGAAGGGTGTTTTATTTTTATGGTCGGACGAGTGTGAGGAGATCTTTTAGAAGCTCAAGAGAGCTTTGACCACAACTCCAGTATTGGTTTTGCCATCAGCTTCAGGTTCATATATCGTGTATTGTGATTCTTCGATAGTTGGGATTGGTTGTGTATTGATGCAGGAGGGTAGAGTTATTGCTTATGCTTCTCATCAGTTGAATCCCCATGAGAAGAACTACCCCGTTCATGATTTGGAGTTGGCTGCCATAATTCACGCGTTAAAGATTTGGAAGCATTACTTGTATGGTGTGTCTTGTGAGGTGTTTACTGATCATCGTAGCCTCCAACACTTGTTCAAATAGAATGATCTTAATTTGAGGCAACAGAGATGGGTGGAGTTGCTTAAGGATTATGATATCACTATATTGTACCATTCGGGAAAGGCCAATGTGGTGGCCAATGCCTTGAGCTGAAAGGCAGTGACTAGTGAGAGTTTAACATATATTCCAGTTGGGGAGAGACCTCTTGCGGTTGATGTTCAAGCCTTGGCCAATCGGTTCATGAGATTAGATGTTTTGGAGCCAAGTCGGGTATTGACTTGTGTGATTTCTCAGTCTTCATTATATGATCGCATTAGAGATTGCCAGTATGATGATCCGCATTTGCTTGTCATTAAGGGCAGAGTTCGACATGATGATACCAGAGATGTGACCATTGGTGATGATGGGGTGTTGAGGATACATGGCCAAATTTGTGTGCACAATGTGGATGGGCTTCGGGAGTTGATTCTGGAGGAGGCCCATAGCTCGCGATATTCCATTCATCCGAGTACCGCGAAGATGTATCAGGATTTGAAGTAGCACTATTGGTGGAGAAGAATGAAGAAAGATATTGTGGGATTTGTAGCTCGGTGTCTCAATTATCAGTAGGTGAAATATGAGCATCAGAGATCGGGTGACTTGCTTTAGCAGATGGATATTCTCGAGTGGAAGTGGGATATGATCACTATGGACTTTGTTGTTGGACTTCCACGGACTTTGAGGAAGTTCGATGCTATTTGGGTGATTGTGGATCGGTTGACCAAGTTCGTGCACATCATTCCTGTGTGTACTACTTATTCTTCAGAGTGGTTGGCAGAGATCTATATCCGGGAGATTGTTCATTTGCATGGTGTCCTAGTTTCCATCATTTTAGATAGGGGCACTCAGTTTACTTCACAGTTTTGGAGGTCTGTGCAGCGAGAGTTGGGTACTCAGGTTGAGTTGAGCACAACTTTTCACCCTCAGATGGACGGGTAGTTCGAGCGCACTATTTAGATATTGAAGGACATGTTGTGTGCTTGTGTCATGGATTTTGGAGGGTCATGGGATCAGTTTCTACCGCTTGCAGAGTTTGCTTATAACAACAACTACCACTCAAGTATTCAGATGGCTCCATATGAGGCTTTGTATGGGAGGCAGTGTAGATCTCCAGTTGGTTGGTTCGAGCCCGGTGAGGCTAGGCTATTAGGGACATGGTGCACGATGCCTTAGAAAAGGTAAAGGTGACTCAGGAGAGGCTTCGTACCGTACAGTCGAGGCAAAAGAGTTTGCTAACAGGAAGGTTCGAGATGTGTCTTACATGGTTGGCGAGAAGGTTTTATTGAAGGTTTCACCCATGAAGGGTGTTATGAGATTTGGGAAGAAAGGGAAATTGAGTCCGCGGTTTATTGGGTCTTTTGAGGTGCTTCGGAGGATTGGGGAGGTGGCTTATGAGCTTGCTTTGCCACCCATCTTGTCGAGTGTGCATCCGGTATTTCATGTTTCTATGCTCCAGAAGTATATTGGGGATCCATCTCATGTTTTGGATTTCAACACGGTTCAGTTGGATGATGATTTGACTTGTGATGTGGAGCCAGTAGCTATTTTGGGTCGTCAGGTTTGAAAGTTGAGGTTAAAGGATATAGCTTCAGTGAAAGTGCAGTGGAGAGGTCGGCCCATGGAGGAGGCTACCTAGGAGACCGAGCGAGAGATGCAGAGCAAATATCCTCACCTGTTTGAGGCTTCAGGTATGTTTCTTGAGTCGTTCAAGGATAAATGTTTGTTTAAGTTGGGGAGGATGTGACGACCCGGCCATTCATCTCATGAGTTACCGCTCAGTTTTCCCCATTTCTGCCTCTTTATGCCTTGTTATCCGTGTTTTGTGGTATTGGGTTGGTCAGATCGAATCCGGAATGATTTTGGTAAGGTTTGAGACACTTAATCTCTTTTAAGGAAGTTTAAGTTGGAAAAGTCAATCGGATGTTGACTTATGTTTTAGAGGGTTCGGATGTGAGTTCTGATGGTTCAGTTAGCTTTGGGAGGTGATTTATGACTTAGGAGCATGATTGGAATGAGTTTTAGAGGTTCGGAGTAGATTTAGGCTTTAATTGGAAAAGTTGGTATTTTGGCAATTTCCGGTTGGTAGGCGAGATTTTGATATAGGGGTCGGAATGGAAATTCGAGAGTTGCAGTAGTTCTGTTGTGCCATTTGGGATGTGTGTGCAAAATTTCAGGTCATTCGGACGTGGTTTGGTTGGTTTTTTTATCAAAGGCAAAATTTCGGAAGATTTTAGAAAGTTTGGCTTGAATCCGATGTGTTTTGGATGATTTGATGTTGTTTGAGGTGTTTTGATGATTGGAACAAGTTTGAATAAAGTATTAGGATATGTTTGTGCTATTGGTTGAGGTCCTGGGGGGCCTCAGGGTGATTTCGGATGGTTGACGGAAAGGTTTAAGACTTGTGAAGTTGCAAAATCTCAGCTGCTTCTGGTATTTCCGCACTTGTGAATTGGGGACCGCATGTGCGACACTGCAGGTGCGGAAAAGTATCCGCAAAAGCGAATTTTGGAGGAATCGTCAGTAACCGCAGATGCGGTAGTGTGACCGCACCTGCGAAGGCGCAGGTGCGGAGAGTTGACCGCAGATGTGGATTGGGCCTTTTAAGTGAAGAACCGTAGAAGCGGTAATTTGGCCGCATATGCGGTACCACAGAAGCGGTTATTGTGTCGTAGATGCGAAAACGCCTGGGCAGAAAGTATAAATTGTGGCCTTCGCGAATTTTAGCTAATTTCACCATTTTTATCTCGGCTTTGGAGCTTTTTGGGCGATTTGAAAGAGGGATTTCAAGGGAACTTCATTGAGGTAAGGAATTTGGACCTAAAACTCGTTCCTATGCTATTATTTCATGGATTAGAGCTAGAAATCATGGAAATTAAGGATGAAAATAGGGGAAACTAGGGCTTGAGAACTTAGGCCTTAAATTAAGGATTTAAAGGACCATTTGAGGTCGGATTTCAGAACTTTTGATATGTATAAACTCGTGGGGAGATAAGGAGTCTATTGATGTAAAAATTATCGAATTCCGAGACGTGGGTCCGGGGGTCGGGTTTTGGTAATTTCGGGATTTGTGTCATATATTAATTGTTTTCGCTTGGGCTACGTTCCCTTAGCATACTTTGACGTCCTCGTTTTAATTTTGGATAGATTCGACGTGAGTGGAGGCCGATTCGAGAGGCAAAGGCGTTGCGAGCTAGAGCTTTGATCGGTTCGAGGTGAGTAATGATTGTAAATGATATTTTGAGGGTTTGAAACCCCGGATTGCACATCGTAGTACTATACTGAGGTGAGACACACGCTTGATGATGAGTGTGGGGTCTGGCTGCCATATTTCGGCTTCGTGCCAAGTATTTGAACCCTTAGGGGGATTTTTATTGATATTTCCTCACTATTGTAACTTTATACTTGAACTTAGTCATGTTATTTTTCACTATTTTTCATACTCAACCATGTTTACTCAATTTTAATACTTAAATAATATTTTAAATGATGTTTGGGCTGAGAAACACTATTTTTCTGTTGCCCGAGTAGCTTGTGAGGATTTTGACTAGGTAAGGCCGAGGGCCTATGTTGTGTGGAAACATTTGATACTGATTATATGGTCGAGGGCCTGAGATATGTACACCACGAGGTGGATTGATTGATATGAGGCCGAGGGCCTAGTGATGATGCCACGAGGTGGCTTGATATTGCGCTTGGGCCGTAATGGGCCCCTCTAGGAGTCTGTACACCCCCAGTGAGCGCGGGTACCCATTATGATGTGAGATTGAGCCCGAGGGGATGGTATTGTTCCATGTGATTGCCCGGGGGGCTGGTACTGTTTGGAGATGTTGCCCGAGGGGCGGATTTGTTGATACTGTGCCCGAGGGGCGAGCCTTTATGTGTTTACTCTTCATATTTGACTGTCAATTACCTGCTTAATTATTGAAAAAGGCTTTTCATGAAACTACAATTGAGTTAAAGGATTTTACCTATCTTTCACTAATTTACTAATTTTAAATGGTTTCACTGCTTCATTATAGAATGCTTTGTGCCTTACGTGATTTCTTGCTTTTAGTCTTATTTACATTTGTTACTCACTGAGTTGGAGTACACACTTTACTCCCTCCACCCCTGTGTGCAGATTCAGGCGTTGCGGATCCTGCTAGTGCGAGTTGAGAGCTCCCGGCAGATATCTGAGTCCACGAGGTAGCTGCTTGAAGTCCGCAGTCCCATGTTTCTCCTCCTTTATCATTTCTATCTCTTTTCAGACATTTGTACCAGCTTATAGACTTAGCAGACTTATATTATGACTTATAGATGCTCATGACTAGTGACACTCCGGTATTGGGCTGTGTTGGGTTGTCCTTCCGCATATTTATGATATTATCTGCTACTTATTATTATTATTAAATCATGTTTTAGACTATTTTCTTGATGTTTAACTGTTTAACATAATATGGGAATAGTTGGCTGACCTTGTCTTCACGAGAGGCATCATCACGATCGGGTCCGAGTTTAGGGTCGTGACAGACACCGAGCCGATCACAATCCAGAGGTACAGATTTTTCAATACAACTCAAACCCTCAACCAAAGATAGATGTAAACAATATCAGATAATATAAATATCTTCAGTTGGATACACAAATAATTAAATAGTGTAAAACAGTAATTTCATTAAGATTCTATATTAGTATGTTAGAAGTTGTATGGTGCACCAA
Source organism: Nicotiana sylvestris (assembly GCF_000393655.2). Taxonomy (NCBI): domain Eukaryota; kingdom Viridiplantae; phylum Streptophyta; class Magnoliopsida; order Solanales; family Solanaceae; genus Nicotiana; species Nicotiana sylvestris. The sequence continues at coordinate 127,250,309 of NC_091058.1, read as the reverse complement.
TAGAAAGTTTATTACTCTAAGAAAAGTCTTATCATTTTTCACGACAAAGATGTCCCAGAAACTTAAATTTTCCTTCTCAATATTTACAATTTACATAATGATTGGTGACATTTTCAATCTTCGTTCTACATAGAACGAAACAAAACCATTTTTTGAGTTGCATCTAAATCACTTTATGAAGTACATACCAATTAATATAAAGTGAAAATTCTTACCTTAGAGAGCCAACGGAGTTTGCCAAATTGATGTTGAGCCATTGTTAATGCTAGAACCATCAAGTCATTGTTCTTGAATGTCGACGCGTATATTTAAGAATTTTTACTCGTTACCAAATTACTGTTCATTTCTCTTTCTTTTTAGCAACAAACAAGGTCAGAGAAAGAAAAAGAGAGGGTTATCAATCTAATGCAGAGAATAAGGGCGCCCTGGAGCAAGTGGACTAATTGAAAGGGAAACGCTGAAATAAGCTCAAATATGGTAGAAATCTGCAAATGTAACTCCAACAACAATTTCCACACCAATAATTACACAATTGAGATAATAGAGATGAACCAAATAGAGGCCAATACAAATTCGGATGAAGCTAAAAAACGATTCCAACAGCTACAACGACAAGTTTCGAATTCACAAGCCCAGAAACGAACAAACCGTGTAGCATAAATTTGAACTTTTTATTTTTATTTTTTCTCTCTTCTTTTGAAGTTTTCTAGATCTGAAATTTGACTTGCCAACTTCCTCTCTCAACAAGTTCAAGGTCACACACAGAGTGTTTTTCTATGGTTTTTCAAGAAAAAGAAGGAGGTGACATGGCCCTGGGTTTCCGGGATCTAGGATCTGATTGTTCTTTTGAAGGTGAGAGATGAGGAAGAAGGTCCAGAGGGGCACCGTTTGCTCTCTCTCCTTTCTGAAGGGGAGTGTTCTATTATGTCTAAAATTTGATGGATATCTATTTTAGGTTTCCTCATGTATTCTTATATGTAGGAGGTAGGGTAAAGGGTAATGGGTATTTGGGTAGTGGTATTAGAATTGAGTTGGGGTTTAAAATTAATTTAGGCTTTTAGGAATTGGCCCAATTTCAAAAAAAACAAGACCAAAAATATGTTCTTCCTATTTTTCTTTTTTTTTTCTTTCTTTTTTTTAAAAATCAATTAAAATCCTAAATCAATCTATTAAAATTCTTTATTTATTTTTAACATTAAAACAATTAATTAACTTAAAACTAACAGCTTGTTTGGATGGTTGTTACGTATTGTTTCATAATGTATCGTATTGTATTGTATTGTACTGTATCGTTTGATGAATACAATGTTTGGATGGATTGTGTCATTTTATCGTCGTTTCATGGTATCACGCATTAGTAATATGATGAATAAACTTGCAATATTATAAAGAAAAATTATGATACAGTATATAAAAAGGTAAGGTAAATAATAAAATAAAATTATTTAATACTAATGAAGGGTGAGATTGAGAGAAAAACCCAAGGAAACAACGCAACCACACCAAATCGGTCGTTACATAAAGTGGCACATTTCATCGTTACGTAATGACGAATTTAACGATACGATACAATAAAATTTAAGTAACAATCAAAACAAACATTGTATTTAAAGTAACAATACGATACGATACAATAGGTAACAACCATCCAAACAAGCTGTAAGGAAAAATGCTACTTTTAAAGGCTAAAATCCAAATATGTAAAAATGATCATTTTTTTGTGATTTCTTGCTTAATAAAATTATTCCTACAGGCAAACTGAGCCTAAGATGACATGAAATTAAAACGTGACAATTTTTTATGATTTTTCTATGATTTTAGAATATTAAAAAATCATGAAATGCATCTAAATAAAGAAAAACTCCTAAAAATCAATTAAAATTATTTTTGGTCTATTTTTAGGAGTTATTTTCATGTAGGGCAATAATTGGGTGCTCACAGAAGATGCCCGAATAATGGAGGTGGAGTACGATGATTCCTTTGTACAAGAACAAGGGTGATATCCAAAACTTCAATAACTATAGGGTTATCAAGCTGCTGAATCCTACTATGAAAATTTGGGAGAGGGTGGTGGAAGTCAGGGTGAGAAAGAGTTTTTCTATTTCCGAGAATCAGTTTGGATTTATGCCGGGTCGATCGACTACGGAAGCCATTCATCTGGTGAGGAGATTGGTAGAGTAGTATAGGGAGGGAAAGAAGGACCTACACATGGTGTTTATAGACCTAGAAAAGGCGTACGATAAAGTTCTAAGGGAGGTTATGTGGAGATGTTTGGAGGCTAGCGGCATTCCGGTAGCTTACACTAGGGTATTCAAGGACATGTATGATGGTACTGAGACTCAGGTGAGGACAATGGGAGGTGACTCAGATCACTTCCCAGTAGGGATGGGGTTGTACCATGGATTGTCTCTTAACCCGTTCTTATTTGCTCTGGCGATGGATATGCTGATGCGACACATTCAAGGGGAGATGCCTGGTGCATATTATTTGCCAATGACATAGTGCTAATTTACGAGACGAGGAGCGGGTCAATGCGAGGCTAGAGGTCTGGAGGCAGACTCTAGAGTCTAAAGGTTTCAAGTTGAGAAGGACCAAAATGGAATAGTTGGAGTTTAAGTTCAGTGACGAGACCCATGAAGCGGGCGTGAATGTGAAGCCTGATACCCAAGTCATCCCGAGTAGGGGGTAGTTTCAAGTATCTCGGGTCTATAATCCAGGGTAACATGATATTGATGATAAGGTCTCCTACCGTATCGGTGCGGGGTGGATGAAATGGAGGCTCGCATCTGGTGTTTTGTGTGATAAGAAGGTGCCACCAAGACTTAAGAGTAAGTTCTATAGAGTGGTGGTTAGACCTACTATGTTATATGGGGCTGAGTGTTGGCAAGTCAAGAACTCCCATGTTTAGAGGATGAAAGTAGCAGAAATGAGGATGCGGAGATGGATGTGTGGGCATACAAGGAGAGATAATATTAGGAACGAAGTTATTCGGGACAAAGTGGGAGTAGCCCCCGTGGAGGACAAGATGCGGGAGTTGAGGCGAAGATGGTTCGGGAACGTGCAGAGGAGGTGTACTGATGCTATTGTTAGGAGGTGTGACAGGCTGTCCATGGCGAGACTTAGAAGGGGTAGAGGAAGGCCGAGGAAGTATTGGGGAGAGGTGATTAGGCAAGATATGGCACTATGTTACCTCACTGAGGACATGATCCAGGATATACGGGCGTGAAGGTCGAAGATTAGGGTAGTTGGCTAATAGGTAGTCGAGAGTTTCCCGTTCTTTATTAGCAGTATTAGTAGCTCCCTTGTTTTTTCATTCGCTCTGTGTATCGCATGTTCAAGTTTGTTACTGTTTGATGCTATTTTCTGTTACTGGTTTTGTTGTTGTTGTTGTTGTTGTTGTTGTTGTTGTTGTTACTATAGGTGTCTTTCTCCCCTTTTCCTTATTGTACTTTGTCCCCCTATTCTTTCTTTCTTCTTCATCTTCTTCCTTTCTCTCTTTTCACCTTTTCTTGAGCTAAGGGTCTATTGGAAACAACCTCTCTACCTTGCCAGGTTGGGGTAAGGTGTGCATACACACTACCCTCCCAGATCCCACTTGTGGGATTATACTGGGTATGTTGTTGTTGTAACTAGTACTATATTTGATAGTTATAATTTTTACTATATTTTATTAAAATAATTAAGTTTATTTAAATTTATTTCAAAAGAGAAAATACTAAAAGGCTACGATTGCAATTCCTTAGTTAATAACAAAGTGGCTATTAGGTAAACTATTTTAGCCCAGATATAGAGCCCAATCCGGACCTTGCCCAGTCCAATAACTCCTCATTTTGCACCTTGGTGATCCACGACAATCCCTTTGAACCAATCAGAGCATGCCAAGTCACCCGCCTCAGACACTCACAAAGAAAGCACAATGAATATAGACCAATGATTTGTCAGATCAACGACCCGCATTTTATCCTTATTTTTCTTTAATTACTCCACTAGATTTTATCTCTACCCTCCAAACCTAAAGATCCGATGACCCTCATAATCCCTCATTTTAATCCTAAAATATTAGGATCGTTGATATTTTAGATCAACGGCCCAGATCCTTCCTTGCCTCTTTAATCCAGAGACTAAATGGTCTAACACCTAAACCCTAATTCATTTGTATTTTGAAATCCAGAGCCAGATTCCACTTGGATACGTAGACTTTCTGAGTCAGACTCAACCATTTTCATCCTTAATCTCATCAGTTTGCATCTATTGTAATTGAACTACGCGTCGACCTAATTCCATTTGGATATGTAGGTTGCTTGAGTCAAGCTCGGTTTAATCATCTTTTATCATCATCGCACGAACTACGTTTAGTCCTGATTCCGTTTCGGATATGTAGTCAAGCTAAAAAGGTTTGGTCATAACCCTAGGAAAGCCTCTGTAATGCATTACTTCAAATTAGGATGTAGTCGCAATAACAAGTAGCCATGTAGTCAGAGGTGTCACACAAGATCAACATCAACAAGATGGAGTTTAGAAGAGGATACACTTACTTGTGGAGAATGTTTCGTGACATGTCATAATCCGAAATGATGGCATTTGCCTTAAAAACAAAGTATTTTCAAAACATTTTCTAAATATAATGTGTGTGTGTGTGTAGTATTTTGTTCCATCTACCGAACTTCATGGCGCAATCATGTTAAAGCCCGGGGCAAGCCAGGGAATAAAAGAAGCACTAGGACCACACTGGGGCAAATGACTGATCCGCTACTAGCCTAAGATTATCTCTCCTCCTTTTTCTTAAAATTTTCTAGTACGTCTAAAGCTAACTCTTGAATCCTCTATACGTACCTCAGAATCAGACAGCTGATACGGATATTTGTACGTAGAAAATCATCCGCTCACCTAATTGGAGCATCCTGAACAAATCTGCTACACCCCATATCTTCGTACGAAAGAGTATTCTTAAGTCAATTGATGTAATCTCATAAATGAGATCATCTTTGAGTGTACTTAAACTAAGTTAATCATGTTACCTTGGTGATTACAAATCTATGATCATATATAAGAAGTACCAATAGGGTTAAAAGGCTAAAAAGCTAAACAAATTGAAGAAAATAAGTTTCGTCGAATGTCGACAAGTTGGTAATGCTATTACGTGTACTTTTGTGATGATACTAGGGTGCATAACAAGATAAGGAGCTTATGTTATGAGTTATTTTAGTTGTATGATAGTCGTGTGTTATTTTTTTAAGTCTAGCAAGTTGTGGAACAAAAGTTGTCAAAGGTCATCACAAGTTACATTCATAAATATGCTGAACATTTGGTCAAATGTAGATGCGCTTTTCTCCCAATTTACTTCGAATTATGGGGTGATATACCTACCAAATTTAAGATCTATGAGTCTAGTTTCTAACTCATTAAACTTTTTGTTGATACAATGTCGTATTAGATAGATATTTATGTTTTTGCGCGACTACACCAGGCAGCTCTCTATGGGAGCCACAATGGCGGTTGATATATATATATATATATATATATATATATATATATATATATATATATATATATATATATATATATATAAGATGCCTCAACCCCATTTTAACATATTCTGTTTTAGTATATTCAGAACCTAGGAACCTAAAAACAATCTCTCAAGGTTCTCTCATGATCCAAGAACCAAACAAAGGGCAAACAACACAAATCAAGTGTCGGAAATAACGTCGCACTAGTAAGTTTCTTGTTCTTCTTGTTGTTGTTGATTTTTGGGTGGTTCCAACTCATGTGGGCAGTTGTTTTAAGTGTTATAAGTTCTGTAAAATACTCTACCAAGGTTTTAATATCAACTCTATGGGAGACAATATTTCAACATCAAAAGTTAGTTCTAGTGAAGAATAACACCTCTTTGAAGTTGTGTTGTCATTGAGAATAGTTGTGGGCTGTGTTTGGCTGAAATTTCAATTTGTTTCGAATGGATAAGGTGAGTATAATAGACAACTAATTGTGCTTAAGATTTCTTGTATATTGGTTAAGTTGTTACGATAATAAACGACAAGATAATACTTTGATTAGTTTAAGTCACTTCTATGGTGTTGTATTGCCATTGAAGGCTGTTGTAAGCTAAATATAACTTCTATTTCCACTTGAAGGTACTATAGGATGTATTTTTATTGTGTTCTTGCATGTCTTAAGGTTATCTTGATGTTGATTAAGTTAAATGAATATACTAGATATGAATTAGTGAATAAAGTTGCTAATTGAAGATAGTGGAAGTTGTGGATTGTTTCCTTTATTATAAATATATGGTATAAGGATGGAATCATCAATGAATGACTTCATTATCATGTTAATTATGTGTTAAAGTTAATGTAGAATTCTACAAGATGTGATAATGGGGTTGAAGGGTGCTGAAGGGATTCAATCCGAGTTTGCCGCTCGTCGTGATATGTTGATGACTTGTTAATGAAATAGTTTGTACCCTATTATCGATGTTGTCTTATTGTATTTCTATGTTTGTTGTTTTTGGTATATGGTATTGGAGGAGGCCCTTTTTACAAGGGAGATACTACCTAAATTTACATAAAACGAGCTACTAGCTTAAGTTACAGACTTAGCCTTTACTCAACACTAATTTTGAATCTCCTTATGCTATAGTAGACTGAGTTGAATTGTTTGAAGAGTTGCTTGTAAGCTATTTAGGACTCAACGAGGTTAAGGTATGTTAAGTCTAAACCTTTCCTTCGTTTTGGCATGGTACCATAACTATATGTGTTTGATAATGAGACATAAAGAGAAGTTCGTATTCCTAAACTTATGTACATTATCCTAGTCTCATAAGCTATAGCATTCTCCCGTATCAGAACTTCATATTCAATTTAGTTTTGTTTTCTTTCAACCACGAGAGTAGGGAGTCTATATATATATATACACTACTACAGTATTTTCACCACCATCGAGTTATAATCGACGACCCCTATTGGGTAATCTCTGATCAGATGATAAGTTATATACCAAGCCTATTATGGCTGAGTGCTTATGAGCGAGCCCAAAATGGCCGATATATAGAGCCTAGTATGGCCGAGCGCCTATGAGTGAGCCTACTATGGTATAGCAGTTACATATACTGAGCCTTATAAGGCCGGACATCTATTTCACTTACTATATTGTGAGAGTTGAGTCCGTATTAGCTGGTAAGCATATTTTTAGATTATCTTTGACTCCTAGTGACTTTCAGTTATTCTGTTGCCTTTCATACTCGATACATTATTTTGTACCGATGTCCCTTTATTGGGGATGCTGAATTTCATGCTTGCAGGTCTTGAGTGACAGTTGGACAGTCCCTCCTAGCAGACAGAGTCAAACATCAGCTTGGTTGGTAAGCTCCACTTCCTCGGAGTTACCAAGTCAAGACCTTGGAGTCCATTTTATACATATAGGTTTGATGGGTAGGTCAAGGCCTTGTCACGACCATGGTACAATTTAGTTATCTCTAGATGTTTGTAGATGAGTCATGTATTCTTCGTCGACCTGCACAGTTATATATATATATATGATAGGTGTTATTTTTAGACGATTCAGAATATGGCCTCATCGGCCAAAGTTGAGAGTTACCCCTCCAGAGTTTACAGTTATAGAGTGATACGCTTGGGCCGAGTATGGCACCGGATGCCGGCCACACCTCTTCAGGTTTGGGGCGTGACAAAATCGAACGCCGGCTTCGCCAATCGAAGTCTTGTATATAGCACACCATTAACTAAATCAATCAGAGTGCCATGTAAAAATCGAACGCCGCCTTCACTAATCGATGCCTTGTATATAGCAAACTGTCAGCTTAATCAATCGGAGCGCCTTGTAGAAATCAAACGTCACCTTCTCCCAACTAGAGCCTTGTATATAGTAAATGGCAAACTTTGCCAACAAAAGCAATTTGCAGCACCGCTCCATCATCAAGGACACCAGAATAGACAATTGCAAACCTCATCATCGACGTTCTGCCAATCGATGGGCAACCTAGCTTCATAGTCATGAGTACATGCTTTTATTTCATTTGCTATTACTTTGAATGTTTTAACATTTTTTTCATGCAGCTTTAGGAATGATTACGGTTTTAATCAATCACTCCCGTACGGAGAATACTTTACATTTCAATGCAAAGCTCTCCCAACAACCGGAGATGCACTTTACAAATTAAGATCTCCCAACAAGCGAAGGCATTTCTCAGTGAAAAGCTCTCCCGACAAGCGGACCTACTTTACCAATCAAGCTCTCCCAACAGGCGGAGACAATTTTCAAATGCTCTAACAGATGCGGAACGATACACAACTCGACTAACAAATCGAGTCAGGATCAAGTATCCCATCCTCCCAATCCCGAATAAAAGCTCGCTAGCAGTCATGCATCATCATTGCTGCATTTACATTGCATCTTAATATATTCCGTATTACAATATATTGTTTGTCACACCTCCTTTTTCCTACACCCCCCGGAAGAGAGTATATAAGGGAGTGTTTTCCAATTTAAGTGACAATCGAAACGGGATTATTTATTTAAGATTCAGAGTCGCCACTTGGGATAATTTATGGTATCCCAAGTCACCGGTCCAAATCCCGAATCGAGGAAAAGATTGACTCTGTTTTACAGTCAGCGAGCACAGAAATCCGGGTAAGGAATTCTGTTAACCCGGGAGAAGGTGTTAGGCATTCCCGAGTTCCGTGGTTCTAGCACGGTCGCTCAACTGCTATTATTGGTCTATTTATCTGATTTAAAATATTTTTTGAACCTATGTGCAATTTTAACTTTTTAACTGCTTTTATTTAATTATTTTTAAGGGAAATTGCAATGTCATTTAAAATATGTTTTGGATCACATCGCATAAATGCACCCGCAATCCGCAACCCATTTTATATGACATTGTTGAGATTTGGATTTGGGTCACATAAATGTGCACCTGAGTTTATGAAGGTAATATTATTAAAATAACGCGCCTAAAGCAACTACGCGTTCTTAACTTCGCGAGGGCCATAGAAAAATTTGCTAAATGGCACGTCTCGAATTCTAAAGATTAAACCAAAATTAATTAAACGATGGCCATGCGATCATCATTTTTATTTGGCATGACGTAGCATTTCTTTTACCCTACCATTCATGTAATCAAATTGGTCCAAACTAAAATATAATAATGCTTTTTTAAACTAATTTTCTGGTTTTCTAAGACAATCAAAGGGCCAAACTAGATTAAATACTACCCAAATAACTCATTAATAGTAAAAGTACCTTAAATCTAAAAATAATCATCACAACCAACTTGTCAAATTCGTGCCAACTTCCAACGTCTTCCCTTTCAAGCAGAATAACAGAACTTAACAAATACAAATTATAAACTTTAATAAATGGCTAAATCATACCTAGAGAAATTAATTTAAAGGACAAAAATAAACTTTCATCCGTTGACTCCTATAGAGAAGAATCATGGTGGCTGTAGTAGCTAACGAGTTAAAGAAAGAACAAACACGGCCTAATAAGTGTGCGGTTATTAGTGGGACGACAAATCTAATGGTGACACCTCTTTTGACGGATCTTTATCAGCTTACTATGGCCTATTCTTATTGGAAAGCTGGAAAACACGATGAACGAGCCGTGTTTGACTTGTTTTTTTTTCCAGAAGAATCCAGTTGGTGGTGAATACACAATTTTCGCTAGATTAGATTATCCCAACAAGAAAGCCAATTCATTTTATGATTTAACATTAGTATCCTTATCCTTAAACAAGCAGTTCAACCGATTAAAACAAATGCCAGTAACATGAATTACATAATGGGAAAAGATCAAGTATCTCAATTCGAATTCCTCTTCAAATAAACTACATGACCTTAAACCTTTATGAGAGAGACAAGTGTAGGCATTAAGATCAGACTCATGAACTTTCAGATTTAGCCTTAAACTCAAATTATGCTCACAATCCTTTAAATACTTGAGAATTTATGTGTGAAAATAGGCAACACCAAACTAACATGCCATTAAAATCAACTTTAAAATGGCCTGGACCTCTGTCACTATTTAATGAACAATTAGTATCCACCATATGATTACAACTCTATTGCAATGACAAGCATGTCATGACAATCCAAACGAGTTACATAACTAGAAGAGGTCTAATACAGCTAACACCATTTCACGTGAGGGAATACAACCCTTTAACACTAATTGACTTGAGATTTTTTTAATAGATTTAATACTTACTGAATGAATGAATACCATACACAATTCAATTACAAATTCCACAATACTACTACATTAAGTCGAGAACCTTAGCTAACCAGTATTGCTTTTAAAGAAAACAGAATAAAAATGGAAAGGAAAAGGAAAAGAAGCAATCAGGAGATCTGCAATAGAACTTCACAACATATTATTCATTAAATTCAATTCACAACCAAGGGGTTACAAGATAGAGTACCTGGATTTCAAAACCAAAGTAGAAAGGGATAATTCAGCAGCAAGATTAACCACAATAACAAAATCAGCCTTCAAAACACACTCGAATCCCAGCAGAATCCAAACCAGTTTCTAAAAAAAATTCAACTTCAATTCATCTCAAACCCAGAATGGAGCAAAAAATGATTCAGAGAATGAAAACTTTGAGATGCAATTTCAATAGAACAGTATTTTGAGACATGTTTTAGCTGTGTCTTTTTGGAATTTCTTTCTCTCAAAATCTTTTTAGTATTTTTCAGAATTATTCTCTCTGTATTTCAGATTCCCTCCTCTAACTCCTAAGCTCTCTGTATTCTTCAGCCTTTTATAGGCAACCAATTAGTGCAATCCCCATTACGAGTGTCCCTTCCCTATTTTAATTATCCCCACTGACTTAGTTTCTAAATTAATCAATTAGTGTCATTTCCATTACCAATCCACTTTTTCATTTTAACAATCTTAGCCTAGTGCCTTTAATTAATTCAGTAATGCAATTTCTACCCTACCACTATTGAGAAGCTTCCTTAAGTTAGGTAGACACTTGAATTAAACTTACACTAATCAATTCTTATCAACAAGAGATTAATTAAATTATCAGATTAATGTTAGTTAAATCGACTAAATGATTAACAAGATATGACTGATAATACCATCAGGGAAACAAATAACATATTCACACTCAACAAAATCCATGGATGGAAGCTATTTTAAACCTACAGATTGGTCGAGTTTCAATTGAAATCGACCAGAAAAAGAAAAAGAGATGAGGAAGGATGAACAACAAAATATTACTAATCGAGAATAACTAATAAACTCAGAAAACTTACCGGCTAAACTTGAAATTACACTTGATACTCTGATTCACACGAAACTGATACCAATCATTTGTTCTTTATCAAGAACAAATGAGTAGCATCAGTTTTGTAGTGAATCAATCCTTCTAATGGTGAAGATTAGAGGTCCGGATCGATGCATGTTATTGGGTTTATGGGAAACCGATTTTAAACTTTTAGGGCTCGATCTTAGATTTGAGATTCGAGAGGTTCTAGCACGATTCGAGGGAAATGGAGCGGGGATTTGGAAAGAGGGGGTTGTGGTGGTTCTGAGTGTAATTTTGGAAGGGATTGGATGCCGGTCGCTGCCGTAGGCGATTTCCGGTGGGCGGCAGGCAGTGGTTTAGGGCGGGGCTAAAAGAGGGGTCTCTGAGAGATGGTGAGAGACGAAGATGTAGGGGGTTTAGGGTAGGGGTAAGGGTTCTGGGTATATTAAATTAGCGAATTAATTTGGGCCGTTAGATAGTTGGAATCCAACGACTCAGATTAGTTCATTAAACGAAACGGGGTCGTTTGGAGTAGCACTGGGGCGGTCCGGGTATTAGAGTGACAAGTTGTAGTCGGGTTGGGTCAAGGCTTTGGGACCGTTTGATCATGTTAATATCAACGGTACAGATTGAAACGCCTGAAACGGCGTCGTTTGGTTAAGGCTGGAGACGGGTCTGGGCTATTTGGGCCAGTTCGAACGGGTTTGGATGATTTTCTGATGGGTTTTGGACTGGTTTTGTGTTTGGGCTGCGGATGTTTGGCCCAGATCTAGTTCCCTCTCTTTTATTAATTCTTTTTATTTTCTTTTCTTCCTTTTTCTTTCAAAAATTAAAACATAAAAATCCTAAAAAAAACCAAATTATCAAAAAATATTAATTATCTCTAAATAATAATTATCACACATAATTAATACCAAATTAAAAGAAAATCATAAAATTTGACATGAAACACTAAAATGCTAAAATACGTTATTTTTGTGAATTTTTCATTTTGTAAAACAACATTTTACTAAATTAGCCAAAAAATGTAAAATCAAATCCTAAGTGCAAATGCTGTATTTTTTGTATTTTTTTAATGCATTAATAAAATTAAATATGCACACAAAAATATGCAAACAATCAAGAAAATCGCACAGTAATTCCTAGAATAACACCTAATTAAAGAAAAGACCTAATTTTGGGAATTCTTTTGGAGTAATTCGTGTGAGGCAAAAATCACGTGCTCACAGCTGCCCCTCTTTGCTCGGAAATATGAAGAGTTTTCGTGCAAAGATAAAGTGAGCGGATACAATCGATTTTTGTCCATTTGAATACTCCGTGGAAAGCATTTTTTGAAAGATTTGACCGAACCTCTACTTTAAAGGTTTCCTACATATCCTTGGCAATAAAGGAATCATGTCAATGTAGTTCGGGAAATTTCAGTAGCTGGGACTACCATGAAGCTGTGATTTTACTGTTGCTGCTGCTGTTGCTACTGTTTACTGACCTCCTTATTACACCATGACAAAAATAAAGAAGCTAGACTAAAATATGATCTATGCATTACAAAGATCTATTCTATACTTCTCAAGCTTGATCTTGTGATTCTTGTTGCCTCATTGACTTGTATTTTCCAGCGGAAGTTCCTTTGCTGCTGACTTGAATTGTATTTTTGAGATGCTTTCTCTTTCCTCCAGGCGAGCACCTCATTGTTGAACCTTTAAACGTCTTCCTTTGACCATTGTTACCTATCCTCTGTTCTACAGGCGGGCTCCTGATTACTTGAAATTTGAATTGTATTCCCTTATTCTCCAGGTAGGCTCCTAATTGCTGAAACTCGAAATGTATCCCCTTGTTGTCCAGGTGGGCTCCTGATTGCTGAAACTTGAAATGTGTTCCCTTGTTCTCCAGGTGGGCACCTAATTTCGGATACTTCAACTGTTGTTCCTTGTTCTCCAGGTGGACGCCTGATTGCTGATACTTCAACTGTTGTTCCTTGTTCTCCAAGTTGACGCTTGATTGCTGATATTTCAACCGTTATTCCTTGTTCTTTTGGTGGACGCTTGATTGCTGATCTTCCAACTGTCTTTTCTTGTTCTCTAGGTGAATGCCTGACTACTGAATCTTTAACTGCTTTTCCTTTGGCTTGTTCTCCCTTGTTCCTCCAGGTGGGTGCCTGATTACCAATACTTGTGTCAGTCTTCCTCGAAAATTGATTTGTTTTCCCTTGTTCTCCAGGTGGGCTCCTAATTACTTGATTATAAACTATTTTTTGTCCTTAACGTCCATGTTGCTCTTCCCTATTCTTCAGACGGGTATCTGAACAAAATAGATAAAACAAAAGAAAATTTTCTGCCCCAATTTGATAACCGGGCGCATCTGTAAGTGTTTATTGAACCCTTTTACCAAATATCTTTAACAATCTACGAGTTATATCCCATTATCCAGGAGGGTCCTAAAAATCTCTAGCATGTTTCCAAAGCTACATTATATTTTTTAGGGGTATGATTTCCGTCGAATCTTGTTACTTAAGTCAGTCTTAAAGCTACATCCCATTATCCAGGAGGGTCCTGAAATTTCGAATTACAACTTATCTTACGAATGGCAATTTCAACGCTAAACTATACTCTCTTATAACAAAACTTACTTATCTAATGGAATGTTTAAAGTTACGTACCATTATTTAGGTGGGTCCTGAAAACTCTTATGCGAACTTGAAGCCAATTTATATTCCTTTTGGTGCACATTTGTCCTATATTTACTACTTATGATTGATTTGGATTTTAGCCTAGGTCCCATTTTCCAGGAGGGTCCTGAAAATTTCTAATTGAGTCTTGTCTTAAAAATAAAAACTTCAAACCAACTTATATTTTCACAAAGTAGAGCTTATGCTAGATATTGTACTCATGAATATTTCGAATTAAAGCTAAGTCCCATTATCCAGGAGGGTCCTGAGAATTCTGCGATCAAATCTGCATGGTACTTGTTTTCCTTACAGGGTGATTCCTGAAACAAATGCCATCTTTGCCCCTGTTTCAAATCAAAGAAAATCTTGTTAGTTTAAAACGTGGCGGTTAGTTGTGGCATTCTTGCTGGGGGTGGTTTTCTCTTTGCCATGCTTTGCTTCGTCCGACTGCCTTGAACTGGTCAAAAAGACTGTTTTGAGCTTCTGACTTATCCTTGACTGCAGGATCCCTCAATTGTTATTCTCCTCCCCTGACCTTTCTGCCTGAACCCGTACATCTCCCACGACATTACTGAACCATTTCACCGATATAACCTTTGCTTACACCGTATGTCCCACTTTTCATCATATTATCTCCAGCATGTTCTGGCCGCATTTTGCTTTGTGCAATTTTGAATTTGGTAGTACACTTTGACATTCCTTCTTATTTGTTGAAACAAGGCTAACCTTGGAAGAGCTTTAGAAGAGTAAAATTAACAGTAATGAAATGCAACGATTTTGAGAATTAAGAATAAAGAAGAAAATCCAAATTTGGATGACTGTTGGAGATAGGAAAAGAAACTTATCTGAGTGGATTCACTGGCACCAATGATCATGGTATGCATTTTGGATTAATCAGCCCAGTCTATTTAACCAATCTCCTTTCCAATTGTTTTACTTTGTGCTCCAAGATTTCCACAACCCAATTTTTACTTTCCGCCAACTTACGGACCTTGTTTGACTTGCAGTGCCCTGAAGGGTTTTCACCAACAAACCTCTCTCATTTGTTTATTCCTCAATTCCTTGTCGCCTCATGGTGCCCGTGAAGGTTTTCACCGATAAGACTCTCTCATTTTTACTTTCTCTCAGCTTTCGTCGCCTCATAGTGCCCATGAGGGTTTTCACCAATAAGACTCTCTCATTTTTTTTGATTTCTCTTGCCTAAACCGGAGTGTTTCCCCTGATATGAATTCTCTTTACTTGCTTGATTTGGCATTTCTCAAAGACTGATCGGGAGGTCTTTCTTTGGACAGCCATGTGGGTTCTTGGGTATGTTTGGAAAGAAAAGGGTATCGAAAAGGCTCCAAGTATCTCGAAAATTACAACTTTTGGAATCAGATTTCTTATCACAATTACAACTTTTGCCCCAGTTTCTTGCTTGGGGATCTTTTGATATTTTATTTTACTATGACCGAGCTGTGAGGCTGCCTATGTATCCTTAACAGGAATCAGGTCAAACGTAGTTCACACCTGAATTTCCTTGTTGTTATACTTTCTCTTTTCACTTCTTTTCTTTTCTCTTTTTTTTTCTTTCTTTTCCTTTTCTTTTTGTTATTGATTCCAAAAGAGGGGTATGAAAGAAACAAATATGGCTCAAAATGGGGAACAAAGGGTAGGTGTTTAGATAGCGGAACAAATTGCCTTCGTCATTTCATTCTTCGAAACAATGCCAGGTACAAACAATCAAAAAGTATAATAAATAAATCAAACATAATATCTCTTGACTGCATCAGAATTGATAGCCATGTCTATGCATTTTCCTTCGATATCTGTTAAACATAAAGCACCATTGGACAATACTCTGGTCACAATGAATGGCCCTTGCCAATTTGGGGCGAACTTGCCTTTTGCTTCAACCTGGTGTGGAAGAATACGTTTCAGCACTTGCTGACCCACTTCAAACCTTCGGGGACACACCTTTTGTTGTATGCTCTTGCCATTCTCTTTTGATATAATTGGCCATGACATACTGCCACCAATCCTTTTTCATCAATCAAGTTCAACTGCTCCAAACGGGTTTTAACCCACTCATCATCATCAATTTCAGCCTCAGCAACAATCCGAAGGGACGGGATTTCAACTTCTGCAGGTATTACTGCTTCGGTGACATATACTAACAAATAAGGAGTTGCACCTACTGAAGTACAGACAGTAGTGCGATAACCCAACAACACAAATGGTAATTTTTCATGCCAATGCCTTGAACCTTCTACCATTTTCCGAAGTAACTTCTTTATGTTTTTGTTGGCTGCTTCGACTGATCCATTCGCCTTGGGACGATATGGGGTAGAATTGCGGTGTGTAATCTTAAACTATTGACATACTTCTTTCATCAAATTACTGTTAAGATTAGCACCATTATCCGTGATGATCACCTTTGGGATTCCGAATCGACAGATGATATTTGAGTGAACAAAATCGACCACTGCTTTCTTGGTCAGCGATTTGAAAGTTTTGGCCTCAACCCACTTGGTGAAATAATCAATGGCTACCAGAATGAATTTGTGCCCATTGGATGCTGCTGGCTCAATTGGTCCAATGACATCCATACCCCAAGCAACGAAGGGCCATGGTGCGGACATTGTGTGCAACTCGGATGGCGGAGAATGAAATAAATCTCCATGTACTTGGCACTGATGACATTTGCGCACAAAACTGATACAATTTCGCTCCATGGTGAGCCAATAATAACCTGCTCGGAGAATTTTCTTTGCCAACACATATCCACACATATGTGGTCCGCAGACTCCCGAATGTACTTCGGACATGATAGCCGTAGCTTGTCTAGCATCTATGCATCTTAACAATCCAAGGTCTGGTGTTCTTTTATACAAAACTCCTCCACTGAAGAAAAATCCACTTGCCAACCGTCGAATTGTTCTCTTTTGATCCCCCATGGCTTGTACTGGATATATCTCCATTCTGATGTACTCCTTGATATCGTGGAACTATGGTTCGCCATCAAGTTCTTCTTCTATCATGTTATAGTAAGAATGCTGGTCTCGGACTTGAATATGCAGAGGATCGATATAAGCTTTGTCCAGATGGTGTAACATTGATGCCAGAGTAGCCAAAACATCGACAACCTCATTATGGACCCTTAGAATATGCCTGAACTCCAATAATCTAAACCGTTGACAAAGATCATGCAAACATTTTCGGTACGGTATAAGCTTCAAATCTTGTGTTTTCCATTATCCTTGAATTTGATGTACCAGAAGATCCGAGTCTCCCAAGACCAAGACTTCCTGGACATCCATGTCTGCAGCTAGCCTTAAACCCAAAATGCATGCCTCGTACTCAGCCATATTGTTGGTACAATAGAACCGAAGCTGAGCCGTAACAGGATAGTGATGCCCTGTTTCAGAAATGAGCACAGCCCCTATTCCAACTCCTTTCATGTTGGCAGCCCCATCAAAGAAAAGTTTCCAACCTGGTTTTTTAATTTGCTCTAGTTCATCGATATGCATCACCTCTTTATCGGGAAAATAAGTTTTCAATTACTTGTACTCATCCTCGACTGGGTTCTCAGCCAAATGATCGGCCAATGCTTGGTCTTTCATCACAGTCTGAGTCACATAGATGATGTCAAACTCTGTGAGCAAAATCTACCACTTCGCAAGTCTTCCTGTCGGCATAGGCTATTGAAAGATATACTTCAATGGATCCAAGCGCGGAATGAGGTAAGTAGTGTAGGATGACAAATAATGTTTCAATTTCTGTGCTACCCAAGTTAGGGCGCAACATGTCCTTTCTAGGTGAGTGTACTTAACCTCATAAGCTGTGAACTTCTTGCTAAGATAGTAGATGGCTTATTCCTTTCTGCCGGTGACGTCATGCTGCCCCAGTATACATCCAAATGAATTTTACATGACTGTCAAGTAAAGAATCAAAGATCTCCCTGGTTCTGGCGGAACCAACACAAGTGGGTTTGACAAGTATCCTTTTATCTTATCAAATGCTTCTTGATACTCATCAGTCCATTTGACTGCACCATCCTTTTTCAGCAACTTGAAAATAGGCTCACAAGTTGTCGTGAGCTGAGAAATAAACCTACTGATGTAGTTCAACCTCCCTAACAGACTCATCACCTCAGTCTTGTTCCTTGGAGGCGGCAATTCTTGGATGGATTTGATCTTTGATGGGTCCAACTCGATGCCTCGCCGGCTGACTATGAATCCTCACAGCTTTCCAGATGGAACACCAAATGCGCATTTGGCAGGGTTAAGCTTGAGGTTGTACCTGCGAAGCCTCTAGAAGAATTTCCTTAAATCCCCAACGTGGTCGGCCTGATGCTTTGATTTTATGATCACATCATCTACGTATACCTCAATCTCCTTGTGTATCATATCATGAAACACAGTAGTCATCGCCCTCATGTAAGTTTCCCCGGTGTTCTTCAAACCAAATGGCATTACCCGATAGTAATAAGTTTCCCATGGCGTGATGAATGCCGTCTTTTCTGCATCTTCTTCATCCATTAGAATCTGATGATACCCGGCATAGCAATCCACAATAGATCCAATCTCACGCTTGGCACAATTATCGATCAAAATATGGATATTGGGTAGTGGGAAGTTATCCTTCGGACTTACTTTGTTGAGATTACGGTAATCGACGAATACTTTGATCTTGCCGTCCTTCTTCGGCACAGGCACGACATTAGCCAACCAAACAGGATACCTAGTGACACGAATAACCTTTGCATCCAACTGTTTGCTGATTTCTTCTTTAATCTTCACACTCATATCAGTTTTGAATTTTCTCAACTTTTTCTTGACGGGAGGAAACGCTGGATCAGTGGGCAATTTGTGGACCACTAAATCAGTGCTCAAACCCGGCATGTCGTCATACAACCATGCAAAAACATCTTTGTATTCGATGATTGCTTTGATTAATTCTTCCCGGATCTTTGGCTCGAGATGGACACTTATTTTAGTCTCTCTAATGTTATCCGTGTCCCCTAAATTGACGGCTTCTATTTCATTCAGGTTAGGTTTGGGTTTTTCTTCAAAGTGAATTAACTCCTTACTAATTTCTTCGAAGGCTTCATCCTCATCGTACTTTGATTCGTAATCACAATCTATTTCTTGAACTATTATTTCGGAATCAGATTGATTTTTAAGACCGGGCTGAGGATTCCTCATGCATGCCATGTCATTAGAACCAGCATAAAAAGAACTGTACAGAAAAGAAAAGAAAAACAAAAGAAAAATTATCAGGAATGATAAATAAAAGGAAATTGCATTTCATTGAATGATGAAAGATAACAAGGTTTGCACACTTCAAACAGACTGAAAGATAAAAATCTGGATTACAACTCTGGAATAACACAGACAAATTGAAGGAAAATCAAAATAAACTACCAAGACTTCTTTCGAATGGGGAGAGGAGTAGCCTTACAATTGTTAAGCTTTGTTTTTGGCCCGACAAATTGCACTACCGTATTGCTAGAACCTTCTCCAATTTCCACCATGTTCACACTGAACAACCTCTCGAACCCCTTATCCAAATATCCATCAACATCAACCAATGAACCGGTAACCATTGATGTTGGGCACTTTCTGGCACTGGGCCTAACAAATGATCTGGACAGCCGCATGATAGGCTTTGGAAGGAACCATACCCTTTGCCTCAACTTTCTGGCTCTTCTTACATCCGCAGCTGTGGGCTTAAACCCCAAACCAAAGGTATCCAAGTTTTTGGGTAGAGACACTAGCTGTATGATGCCTTGTAAAGATGAGCCCAAACCTTTACCAACTACAAAACCATTCTTCAACATCTCATAGGCCACCATGACTTATGCGGCGGTTATCTTCGGATTCAGAATGTATTTCCCCTCTGGGATCTTTTCAACTGATACTGCGTCAAACACCTGATATACCCATGGCTCTTTGTCGTCTTCAACTTCGATGAAAGGTACGATGGAATCACTTTGGGCACACTTATTATCCTCACCGTACACCAAAATTCCATGTCTGTCCCATTCAAATTTAACCATCTGATGCAAAGTAGACGGCACTGCCTTGGCGACATGAATCCAGGGTGGCCCCAACAAAAGATTGTAAGAAACTGCCACGCCCAACACTTGGAATTCCATAGTGAACTCAACGGGCCCTATTGTCAGTTCTAGTATTATATCGCTTACTAAATCTTTGCCCCCGCCGTCGAATCCCCGAACACAAATGTTGTTCTTGTGAATTCTATCATTATCCACTTTCAGCTTGTTCAACGTGGAGAGAGGGAAAATGTTCGCACTAGACCCATTGTCGACTAGAACTCTAGTAACCATATAATCTTCGCACTTTACCATTAGATAAAGAGCCCTATTATGCTCAATACCCTCCTCGGGCAACTCATCATCAGAGAAAGTAACTCTGTTTACCTCAAATATTTTGTTTGCTATCTTCTCCAGATGGTTTACCGAGATCTTGTCGGGAACATGGGCCTCATTCAAAATTTTCATCAGCGACTAATGGTGCTTATATGAATGGATCAGCAATGAGAGCAATGAGATCTGAGCAGGCGTTTTCCTCAACTACTCTACAATAGAATAGTCCTGTACTTTCATTTTCCTCAAAAACTCTTCCACTTCCTCTTCAGTTACGGCTTTTTTACTAGTGCCGGATTATCTTTTGCTCTTCTTAACTCCTCGGGAGTAAAACACCTTCCCGAGTCGGTTAAAACCTATGCTTCACAGACTTCTTCTTTGACTTCCTTCCCTTTGTACATCACTACCACTCGTTCATAATTCCAAGGAATGACCTTGCTGTTGATTATTGGTAACTGGGTTACTAGCTTGATTATAACCCGATCTGCGTCGGCACCTTCCACGATTATGATAGGTTGGCTGACCGCTCCTGGTACAATCACCTTTATCCCTTCCTGTTTCCTTGCAACCTTGCTCGAAGACCCTTTCTCCACTGCCACAGCTGGCTCAACACTCTTTCTGCTTGGATTGAGCACCAACTTCTCACCTGCTGATTGCTCATCTGTCTTGACTCCACTAGACTGAATCATCATGACGTTCTGTGATGGCTTCTTGGGCTCTCCCTCCGCATGCACTATTTTGATCATATTTGCCTCCTGGTGGGCTGACATTGGATTCCTGTTAATATTGGGCACCTCAGGAGTTTGAACTTCAATTCTATTGGCATCAATAAGCTCCTGTATCGCACTTTTAAAGTGCCATCACTTATCTGTATCATGACCCGGAGTATCAGAACAATACTCACAGCTGACAGTATAGTCAAGATTCTTTGGAGGAGGATTTGGCAGTTTGGACTGTATCGGCCTTAGCATATCTAGCTGTTTTAGCCTGTGGAACAGACTAGTGTATGATTCTCCCAATGGAGTAAAGGTTTTTTTTTCTACAACCTTTCACCATTGAATGCTTAACTAGGTCAGAAACTTGGTCCTGGAGTGTTTTGGTAGGCTCGTGGATGTGGATAAGTATTTTGTAGGACGGGAGCACGTCATTGAGTGTGGGCAGGAGTTTGGTTGTATGTTTGTGCATGGTTGACGAAAAAATGAGGTTCTGGTGGGGGATAGTAGTGTTGGGGTGGATTGTGATGATAAGTTTGTTGGTGGGGTCGAGGTTTATTGTAGTGGTAAGGTGAACCTCTGGATCCGAACCAAGTTCCTGAATCAACCATTGCTGCTTCCTCTCTCTTCTTTTTCCCAATCCCTCATATGCCGCCCTGAATAGCGTGAGTAGTCGCTTTGATAGCCGAATAACTCATGATTTTATTTGACTTGAGGCCCTCTTCTACCATGCCCCCCATCTTTACCACTTCGTTGAATGACTTTCTCACAACTGAGGCTAAATGGCCATAGTAAGTAGGTTCCAAAGCCTGTAGGAAGTATTCTACCATATCACTTTCCTTCATTAAGGGATCTACTCTTGCTTCTTGCTCCCTCCATCGGAAACCATATTCTCTGAAGCTTTCACTCTGCTTCTTCTCCAGTTTAGTCAAGGACAGTCGATCTGGAATGATCTCAAGATTGTATTACAAGTGACAAGCAAATTCTTGCGCCAAATCATCCCATATGTACCATCTTCCATGGTCTTGGCGGGTATACCATTCCAATGCCGATCCACTTAAACTCTGACTGAAGTAAGCCATTAACAATTCATCTTCCCCTCCCGCTCCCCTCATCTTGCTGCAAAAACCCCTCAAGTGGGCTACTGGATCACTGTGCCCATTGTATAGATCAAACTTGGGCATCTTGAAACCTGCCGGCAATTGTACATTCAGAAACAAACATAGGTCCTTGTAGGCCACACTAACTTGACCTCCCAATCCCCGCATGTCCCTAAATGATTGTTCTAAGCTTTTGACTTTCTTGAACATCTCTTCCTGTTCAGGATTTTTGGATGATTTATCAGCTTCTATCGGGAAGTCAAAGTGAGGAGTATGGGAATGGGTTTCTGGAGCTTTGAAAGTGGGTTCCGAGGGGTAGTATTGGTTGTCTGAGGCCTGGAACATAGCCTTGCTAGGAGATTTGTGGAGTGTAACTAGTGGAGGTGCTATGAAGACAGGAGTTACTGGTGGATGAGGGTATGGAATTGGTTTAGGGGGTGGAGATTGTGGCGTATGAGGAGTGGTGCCCCGGTAGTGTTGGTAAATGGGAAAGCTCGGGGATAGATTAGTGGCAGGATGATCCTGAGTTTGAGCCGGTGGTGGAGTGAAGGTAGGGTTAGCCGGGTAAGCGGATGGCGGTTGTCCTTTAGCCCAGGCCTGATACATTTCGGCCATTTGTTGTTTCAATTTGTACATCTCTTCTATCATGGCGTTAACGTCCAACTCTTCTCCTTCGATGACACTGGTGTCAACATCTGGGATAGACATGATTATTTCACCTTTGGATATGGTTTGGTATGGGTGGGTTGCTATTATGCTTAGGTGAACTAACTACTTGAATTCTGGAAACAACAACCAAACTTGTTAGTGATTAGAGTTTTAACAAATAAGAAACCGCACATAGGAATGCAATGCACCTAGGGAATTAGTCATTTCTATCATGCATTTGCTTGGTTGTTTGTGTCATCCCGTCTTTTTCTTATTCATGACATCTCCTTTTACTGTCACTCATGCCTATTTTCCTTTTGGTTGTGGTCGAATCCTATAGAGATTGCCTACGTATCATGACCCCGCATGAATCAGACCGGGCGTAGTTCTGGGGGAAATAGATGTAAAATAGCAAAATATTTTGGGATTTTCAATTTTCATAAAAAGAAAAAGCTTTGATTACTGACAGACTCAAAAAAGAAATTAACAGAATCTGATGAAAAGACGAAATACGGACTCAAAAACAAGCCAACATAATCCAACAGAAAGAAAATACAGACTCGAAAACAACTGACAGACTCTAGCAGAAAGAAAGTACAGACTCAAATGAAAATCATGAATACATTAATGCTCATGGGGCCCGCGAGACATCATTCGGTCTCGCCACGAGCCGATATGCAAGATCCCTTTGAAGCCTATCCAAGTCACTCATTATCTATCTGACAAATGTCATCACTGCCGCGAAGAAGGTGGTGCGAGTCATATCCTTACAGGCTTGGCACTTCACAACAATGTAGTCAGCGATGGTTCTGACTCTCTCTCTTATGACACCATTTTCTTGCAACAAACGCCCAATCTGTTGGGCCCTGACTTCCAAAGTTTGTTCGGGTACATGATTTTGCTCTTGTAGTTGTTGCAAATCTATTTCTAATTGTGCCATTGTTGTACAACAATGTTCTCTTTCAGCCTTGAAATCTTTCGCCTGTTCGATCATTTTGTTCTTCACGGTGATGACCCTTTTCTTTAATTCCGCGACCTCATTGTCGTACTTCTCTTTCAACTGTTTAACCAGGCATGCTCATTCCTCCGCATTTTTAGCCAATTGCTTCCGAGCCCTAGATAGTTCACTTTCTGCTTTGTTCAGATCAAAAACTATATTCACCCACTTTCTGCCTCAGGTTTTCTATAAGTTTTTCTTTTTTGGCACTTCTGGCGGGGTTTTCTGCCGCTATTTTCATTTTCTGAATCTGGGCTCGAAGGGCCTCATTTTCTTTGGCTAGCCTTTTCTTTTCACCTTCCTCCGCCGCGGCTTGCAAGCTTTTCTCAAATTGAAGTTCTTTGACTTATTTTTGCAACTTTCCTATTGTGGCCCTGTTCTCATTATCCTTGGCCAGCCAAGCCCACTATTCTTGCGACGCCTCAACGAATTCTTGAACGTGAGGCTTTTTGGCTGGTCGTTCTGGTTCGGCTCTTGCAGTGTTCTTCTTTCTATACCAGGCAAGATAGGCGGGTGAGACTTCGCCTTTATATAAGTCACGCACTCGAGTGTTCGCTGTCAAATACTGGCATTCGTTCCAAATAGAACGAACTATTTCTTCATGAAATTGACCGTCGGAACTAACCTCGACCGCATGAACACTAAGATCTTCATCTGGGTGCATCACCTGACACCTTCCCAACTATCTCATTACCTGGTAGGGAGCATAAGGTTGAATACCTCAAAGACCCATTAGGAGGAAGTAAGGACCAGTGGCGGGCATATACACAATTGCTTCAATAAGGAGCCAACCCAGTGTCCATTCTATTTGTCCCACAATGATGGAGCGAAGGCGGGATACCTAATCTCCAAACCCTTCTAGCAACTTGAACCCTGAAACCCCTGTGTTGAACTCTTCAATGCATCTTTTCTCTGTGGATCCATAACTCATATACTGAGGGTGGTGGCACAAGTGCTCGATCATCCACATTTGTAATAGCAAATTGCATCCCTCGAAGAAATCCGCCCCAGTTTTACAAGCTGTGAGAGCTCAGTATATCTCAGACACTATCATAGGCGCAAGAGTGCTCTTGGCGTTGGTAATCAGGACCTTGATGACTCCAGCCACCCGCAAATCGATATTCCCATCTTTTCGGGGAAATACCACAAGGCCTAAGAAAGCTACCATGAAAGCAAAACGCCTATGCTCATCCCATTTTGTTCGGTTCCCTTTGCTACAAACCCCGCTTTCCGAATCGTTGAACCTTCCTACATGCTCGTACCTCCGGTATATAAAACATAGAGTGGAAAAACCACCCTTTAACTCGGAATATGGGATTCCCTTGCTTATCTTTAGCAAATCCATGAATTTGTGAGAGTTAAAGGCTCTTGGAGCGATCAGATACTTATGCCTCAGACATTCAGTACTTTCCATATAACCTGCTATCTCTTCCAAGGTTGGGGTGAGTTCAAAATCCGAGAAGTGAAATACGTTATGAGTCGGGTCCCAAAACGTAACCAAAGCCTTTATGATATCTCCTCTAGGTCTGATCTTCAACAACTCGGTGAGACCTCCCAAATGTAGATTGACCTTATCTTGCTCTGCTTTTCCCAGATCCTCCCACCACATATGCAACTCCAAAGGGATCTTGTTCCTAACTGTTATTGCCAAACTTGGACTCGTGCTCATTCTGCACATTTATTAGGGTGATTAAGCAAAATCAAGACACATTTGACTCAAAAACACAGTTAACATTATTTATATATTGTTTTTTTTCAAATAAAAATAAAATCCGGTTTTGCAAATACAGCCTTTCAGCACCTCGAGGACGAAGATTTTAAGGCTGTGTTGGCTAATTGGCCAAAATCTTGAGAAATGACCAAAGGCGGCTGTTATTGCAAAAGCATCCTTTCGGCGCCCTTTTGGGGATATTCGGCTATTTTTTACAAGAATGGCATCACCTTAATTATTTTCAAATAAAATTTTTGTTCTTTTTGGGCTATTTTTGCAAAAAGGAAAGTTGGACCCGATAAGGGTTGCCTACGTATCCCACATCCGGTGAGAATCAAACTGGCGTAGTTCGGACAATTTTGACAAAACAAAAAATCAACTTTTTTTTTTGAAAACAATAAAAATTCTCTTCTTTTTTCTTTTTTCTTTTTACAAAATTTCGGCAGAGTTTCGGTATATTTTGGGACATAGGTTTTCAAAACAGGTAATTACCTCCCTTAGCCCTAACACTGCTATTTTCTTTTCCAAACTCTTTCCTTTTATTCAAAAGTCGGTCAGCATGCAAATCCGAAGCAAATAAATGCACAAGTAGCAAGTAAGATGCATCAGGATGGTCTTTTTCATTTTTGGTACACCTATCCCAGACAGACCCAACCCCTGTGTTGAGTCTCCAAAGTCAAATACACATGATGCAGATAAGCGTTCCTACTAGAGATTCGGCATGAGGCTTTATTATACTAGGTTTAAAACCTGGGTTTATTGTTCTAGACCTGGCTTACCCGAGCGGACGACTCGAGTAGAGAGGGGCTGCGTACCGGTAACTGAAAGATCATCCGACTTTGCAACTTGTCCGAACCTCGTCTATTTGGGATATGACACTAACAAAAAGAAGTCACAACCACTGTGCACTCCTCATGTGAGAGAAGAGAAGGGTTTCGTAGCAGTTTATATACAATTCAGATAATATCAAAGCGGTAAAAGCAACACTTTGCACATTAAGCCCAAACATGTAATAAAATCAGATAATGGATAAAGCCAAATATAACAATTCATCAAAGCTCGAATTCTGAACCCTGAAGGGAGTATATAAGGGAGTTTTTTCCAATTTAAGTGACAATCGAAACAGGATTATTTATTTAAGATTCAGAGTCACCACTTGGGATAATTTATGGTGTCCTAAGTCACCGGTCCAAATCCCGAATCGAGGAAAGGATTGACTCTGTTTTACAGTCTGCGAGCACAGAAATCCGGGTAAGGAATTCGGTTAACCCAAGAGAAGGTGTTAGGTATTTTGGAGTTCTGTGGTTCTAGCACGGTCGCTCAACTGCTATTATTGGTCTATTTATCTGATTTAAAACATTTTTTGAACCTATGTGCAATTTTAACTTTTTAACCGCTTTTATTTAATTATTTTTAAGGTAAATTGCAACGTCATTTAAAATATGTTTTGGATCACATCACATAAATGCACCCGCAATCCGCAACCCATTTTATATGACATTGTTGAGATTTGGATTTGGGTCACATAAATGTGCACCCAAGTTTATGAAGGTAATATTATTAATATAACGCACCTAAAGCAACTACACGTTCTTAACTTCGCGAGGGCCGTAGAAAAATTTGCTAGATGACACGTCTCGAATTCTAAAGATTAAACCAAAATTAATTAAACTAGGGCCATGCGATCATCATATTTATTTGTTATGATGTAGCGTTTATTTTACTCAACCATTCATTTAATCAAATTGGTCCAAACTAAAATACAATAATGCTTTTTAAACTAATTTTCTGGTTTTCTAAGACAATCAAAGGGCCAAACTAGATTAAATACTACCCAAATAACTCATTAATTAGTAAAAGTACCTCAAATCTAAAAATAATCATCACAACCAACTTGTTAAATTCGTGCCAACTTCCAAGGTCTTTCTTTTCAAGCAGAATAACAGAACTTAACAAATACAAAATTATAAACCTTAATAAACGGCTAAATCATACCTAGAGAAATTAATTCAAAGGCCAAAAATAAACTTTCATCCGTTGACTCCTATAGAGAAGAATTATGGCGGTTGTAGTAGCTAACGGGTTAAAGAAAGAACAAACACGGCCTAATAAGTGTGCGGTTATTAGTGGGCCGACAAATCTAACGGTGGCATCTCTTTTGACGGATCTTTATCAGCTTACTATGGCCTATTCTTATTGGAAAGCTAGAAAACACGATGAACGAGCGTGTTTGACTTGTTTTTTTTTCGGAAGAATCCATTTGGTGGTGAATACACAATTTTCGCTTGATTAGATTATCCTAATAAGAAAACCAATTCATTTTATGATTTAACATTAGTATCCTTATCCTTAAACACGCAGTTCAACCGATTAAAACAAATGCCAGTAACATGAATTACATAATGGGAAAAGATCAAGTATCTCAATTCGAATT
This sequence comes from Nicotiana sylvestris, assembly GCF_000393655.2. NCBI lineage: Eukaryota > Viridiplantae > Streptophyta > Magnoliopsida > Solanales > Solanaceae > Nicotiana > Nicotiana sylvestris. The sequence goes on along the minus strand of NC_091058.1, from coordinate 127,222,396 downwards.
CATCTTCAAATAAACTACATGACCTTAAACTTTTCTGAGAGAGACAAGTGCAGACATTAAGATCAGACTCATGAACTTTCGGATTTAGCCTTAAACTCATATTATGCTCACAATCCTTTAAATACTTGAGAATTTATGTGTGAAAATAGGCAACACCAAACTAACACCATTAAAATCAACTTTGAAATGGCCTGGACCTGTGTCACTATTTAATGAACAATCAGTATCCATCACATGATTACAACTCTATTGCAATGACAAGCATGTCATGACAATCCAAACGAGTTACACAATTAGAAGAGGTCTAATACAGCTAACACCATTTCACGTGAGGGAATACAACCCTTTAACACCAATTGACTTGAGATTTCTTAATAGATTTAATACTTACTGAATGAATGAATACCATACACAGTTCAATTACAAATTACACAATACTACTACATTAAGTCGAGTACCTTAGATATCCAGTATTGCTTTTAAAGAAAACAGAATAAAAATGGAAAGGAAAAGGAAAAGAAGTAATCAGGAGATCTGCAACAGAACTTCACAATATATTATTCATTAAATTCAATTCACAACCAAGGGGTTACAAGATAGAGTACTTGGATTTCAAAACCAAAGCAGAAAAGGATAATTCAGCAGCAAGATTAACCACAACAACAAAATCAACCTTCAAAACACACTCGAATCCCAGCAGAATCCAAACCAGTTTTTAAAAAAAAATTCAACTTCAATTCATCTCAAACCCAGAATGGAGCAGAAAATGATTTAGAGAATGAAAACTTTGAGATGCAATTTCAATAGAACAGTATTTTCATAAATGTTTTAGCTGTGTATTTTTGGAATTTCTTTCTCTCAAAATCTTTTTAGTATTTTTTTTAGTATTTTTTCAGAAATATTTTCTCTGTATTTCAGAGTCTCTCCTCTAACTCCTAAGCTCTCTGTATTCTTCAGCCTTTTAAGGCAACCAATTAGTGCAATCCCCATTACGAGTGTCCCTACCTTATTTTAATTATCCCCACTGACTTAGTTTCTAAATTAATCAATTAGTGTCATTTCCATTACCAATCCCCTTTTCCATTTTAATTTTTTCCACTAGCCTAGTGCCTTTAATTAATTTAGTAATGCAATTTCTACCCTACCAATATTGAGAAGCTTCCTTAAGTTGGGTAAACACTTGAATTCAACTTACACTAATCAATTCTTATCAACAAGAGATTAATTAAATTATCATATTAATGTTAGTTAAATCGACTAAATAATTAACAAGATATGACAGATAATACCATTAAGGAAACATATAACATATTCACAGTCAACAAAACCCATGGATGGAAGCTATTTTAAGCCTACAGATTGGTCGAGTTTCAATTAAAATCGACCAGAAAAAGAAAAAGAGATGAGGAAGGATTAACAACAGAATATTACTAATCGAGAATAACTAATAAACTCGGAAAACTTACCAGCTAAACTTGAAATTACACTTGATACTCTGATTCACACGAAACTGATGCCAATCATTTGTTCTTTGTCAAGAACAAATGAGCAGCATCGGTTTTGTAGTGAATCGATCCTTCTAATGGTGAAGATTAGAGGTCTGGATCGATGCATGTTATTGGGTTCATGGGAAACCGATTTTAAACTTTTAGGGCTCGATCTTAGATTTGAGATTCGAGAGGTTCTGGCAAGATTCGAGGGAAACGGAGTGGAGATTTGAAAATAGGGGTTCATGGTGGTTCTGGGGTGTAATTTTGGAAGGGATTGGACGTCGGCCGCCGCAGTAGGCGATTTCCGGCGGGCTAAAGGCGATGGTTTAGGGCGGGGCTAAAAGGGGGTCTCTGAGAGATGTTGAGAGACGAAGAGGTAGGGGGTTTGGTTTGGGGTAGGGGTAAGGGTTTTGGGTATATTAAATTAGTGAATTAATTTGGGCCATTGGATAATTGGAATCCAACGGCTCAGATTAGTTCATTAAATGAAACAGGGTCGTTTGGAGTAGCACTGAGGCGGTCCGGGCATTGGAGTGACGGGTCGGGGTCGGGTTGGGTCAAGGCTTTGGGACCGTTTGATCAAGTTAATTTCAACGGTACAGATTGAAACGCGTGAAACGACATCGTTTGATTGAGGCTGGAAACGGGTTTGGACGGTTTTCTGATGGGTTTTGGACTGGTTTTGTGTTTGAACTGGGGATTTTTGGCCCAGATCTAGTATCCTCTCTTTTATTAATTCTTTTTCTTTTCTTGTCTTCCTTTTTCTTTCAAAAATTAAAACTTAAAAATCCTAAAAAAACCCAAATTATCAAAAAATACTAATTATCTCTAAATAATAATTATCACGCATAATTAATACCAAATTAAAAGAAAATCGCAAAATTTGACATTAAACACTAAAATGCAAAAATACGTTATTTTTGTGAATTTTTCATTTTTTGTAAAATAACATTTTACTAAATTAGCCAAAAATGTAAAATCAAATCCTAAGTGCAGATGCTATATTTTTTATTTTTTTTAATGCATTAATAAAATTAAATATGCACACAAAAATATGCAAACAATCAGGAAAATCGCACAGTAATTCCTAGAATAACACATAATTAAAGAAAAGACATAATTTTGGGAATTCTTTAGGAGTAATTCGTGTGAGGCAAAAATCACGTGCTCACATTGGTATGCCTGTATTTCATTTGTTTTGCAGGGACAAACACCGGAGCATGGAACCTTTTCTTATCAACAGACCGAACTACAATGCTATGGGGACAGCCAACCCAGTAGTAGGCTTGAGATCCCAGTTTGACGATCAGCAAGCTCACAATATCGCACCATTCAAATCAGGCCGCAAAATTCAAGCTACCACGAGTGACTAATCTTCCGTATCGCCGTATCATCACAATACGATACTAGGGCAATTCGTGCATGTGCCGCTTCCCCAAATGCCTTACTCTAGAATTACTTGAGGCGTGATCCTTGCTAAGCCTGAGGTATGTAAGCAATTCAAAGGCAGAATTCGGCCCAATATTCCTAAATTTTCCAGAATTTGCTTCAATTCAATCCTACAATTCACCATCCCCATTTCTTGAATTACATGCCTAAAAGTCGAGGATATAATTTGTTTTGGTTCAATTTCTTTGCCAGAAAACTCTTTCATCGTCTCCGGTTAAAGAAGGGCAGTTGTTGACGGCCAATTTTAATTCTCCCTTTTAAATTAATTTATTTATGCTTAATAATTTGCAATAAATAATTTTAAAGTATTTCTAGTAATAAATATCTATTTTTTCAAATTAATCAAGCATTATTTTTAATGTTAATTACGTGATATTGACATTATGTAGTTACGAATATATTTACTAATTTAGAAATTATTAAAATAATTTCTATACGTAGTTTTAATAATTAATTCAATAAATCATTTTTAAAACATTTAGTTAATTAGTCTACCATTTCAATAATTCAAATTAATGTCATAATTTAGTATTTTTACAAATAATTAATTAAATACAAAAACCATTAGAAGTATTTAACATTTATACTTTTTCTACATTTTATTGATTTAAATTGACTTCAAAAGGGAAAAGACTAAGAGGCTACGATTGCAATTCCTTGGTTAATAACAAAGTGGCTATTAGGTAAATTATTTTAGCCCTGATATAGAGCCAATTCCGAAGCTTGCCTAGTCCAATAACTCCTTATTTGCTGCCTTGGTGATCTCCGACAATCCCTTTCAACCAATCAGAGCATGCCACATTACTCGCCTCTCTCACTCTCAAAGAAAGCACAAAGAATTTGGACCATTGATCTATCAGATCAACGGACCACATTTTATCCTCATTTTTCTTTAATTACTCCACTAGATTTGATCTTTGCCATCCAAACCCAAAGATCCGACGACCCTCATAATCTTTCATTTTAAATGTTTTAATAATGAAATGTTAGGACCACTGATCCAAAAAATCAACGGTCCAGATCTTTCCTTGCCTCTTGAATCTAGAGGCCAAATGGTCTAACACCTAAACCCTAATTCGTTTGTATTTTCACAGCCACCTGGCCTTTCCCTTTTCTCTCTTCTATCAACAAATCAACCATGAATCCGTCCTTTCTGTCTTCCCTAACTGCGAATCTCGCCAAATTCATTCCCGTTTCATCACACAAATTCAAAGTCCCTAAAGCTTTGCCCTAGACTCAAAGATGAAAGTACAAATCACCTGACTTCTGTTATGATCTTTCAAGTCGGAGCCTAAAATTACCTCTTGTCTCCTGAAGTCCATGAATATTGAAACCATAGACATAAAGATGCAATATCAAATCTCTGATTTTCCTTCGTGTTCTGTCAAATCGGAGCATACATGTAGTTCTTTCTCAGAGTACCTCATGAGGATTCGGTGTCCAGAGCTAAAACTCAGTGACCTATGGACAATAGTGTTTAACCGATGGTCCTCTACCTTCAACGATCAACCTCTCTTCTCAGGTAAAACTCTTCACTGTTTTTTCCTCTGTTCTATTTCAATTTCACTCAATCATGCTCCCATCATGTGGTAATCATCACCTACCACAATCTGATTTGAATCCTTTGAAACCCTAGAGCTTTAAATGGAACTATAAATAGAGCCTTTAATGTTCTCACCGAACACAACGAACAACAAAAATTACAAACCAACCACCTAACACAGAAGAGAAACACATACACAAACACTAAGAAGTTTAGGATTCCAAGCCTTAGGTTTCTTACTCTTTTTCTTTTCTTTTGATGAGCACTATCGCTGGTCTGGACTTGAGGTTTCTAGGGTCTTAGATACCTTAAAAGAGCTCTCGTTTGGACTGTTGCTCTTAAAAAGATCAGCACATCCTCACTCTCCTCTTTTATTTGTTTTCTTTGAATGCGGCAAGCATGCCTAATCTTGTTTGAACTAAATCTCTCCTCTCTTATCCCAGTAATCCTATTGTACTCATCTGTTAAGGCTAAATCATCTTTCCTCATATTGTGATCATGATCCTATTTCTTTCTCTTTGTTATAAAAAACGATAATTGGTTAGACTGAAGTCAACTATTTTCTTGATTAATCAAAACCCTCAGCTGCATGCTTACTTGGTATCATATCTCTTATGTCTTATCTTTAGGGTCTTCATTCATCTTTGGAAAGCTGGAATGTATTTTATATTTTAAGATTGTCTCCCCTTAAAGGGACCTAGTTACTCTGCCCTAGTTAAGTGATGATTTGTAAAAAAGAAGCACGATCATCTTTGTATTCATGTACTAACTCATACTTAAAGTTTGAGTTGAACATGTTTCAATGCAGTACCTTCCATTTATCTATAACTCTTTCCCCTCATATCATGCTTAATCCAGTTCTATAAATGTGTAAGGTTTCCCCTGTCTACTTGAGGTCATTACTGCATTTGAAGTGTTAAGCAGTTAACTAAATACATCATTTTTTTACTTAGCTCATGATTTTATATCTTGTCTAGAACTCCCCTAGTCCTTGCTCTCCTGATAACTTTAAACCAAATCCAATCCTTAAGTCTCATAAAGATCCTTGCTGATGCTATCTGAACTTTGTGATTTGTTTGAAGCTAATACAATTAAGAGTATGATTCTGTAGAAATCATTAGGGATTCTATGTTGTAGTCTGTAAATTTGTGGACCTATTGAGAAAGTTGATCATCTCCTAGATATCTTTGGAACCTCTGTATATATTTAGTTATTTCTATATAGCTTTGCCTTTCTTGAAATATTACCCTGCCCTAAATTTAGACCTTTGTAATATTCTTGCTCACATATATGTGTTTCAGAATTAGATCTTGGGAATTCATTTAATATATGTTTATTTGGTAATCCAGTATAGATTATATGTTCTTATGATAAGAGGAAGATATATTTTTTGTTGTAGGCTATGCTATATCATTTAGTTCACTTTTAAAGGGCCTCATTGGAATTTAAACTCATAAGAAAAATATATTGTTAGTGTTAAAGGGTATTTGGGAGTGGAGTTCAACTCTAGATTGGGCTGCCCTCCCCGGCACAAGTATTGCCCTAGGCCTTGAGTCCCTTGGGGACTTTGAAGTGTCAGGGGATCCAAAGGGAGCATCAACCTTGATTGGGGCTTCCTCTTTAGTCCTTAATTCATTGACACATTCAGTTATTTGAGGGTTTAATGTTTAATGACAACGAAAGGTTTTCAATGTGAATTATGTGCTAAGTAGAACCACCACATTATTGATTATTCTTTGTTTCAATTATTTGTTTATATGCCTGTCATGTATATGTGAATATGCTGAGAATATGAGAATGCTTCTAATGACCTTGTTTTATTCTTTTGGGCATGTATACATTTGGGCCTACTGAGTTCTTAAGGAACTTAGGCCCAAACCAGCCTCGCTGCATCTTTGGAGAGTCCAATCAGCTTCTCAATTGTTTGGCCTATATTATTGAGGCCCAATTATCAGAGTCTAGTCCTTTGTCCCTTACTTCTTTCGTTACTGCTCATTATTTTTATAGCTTATCTTACCGCTTTCATCATTTATCTGTTTACTGCCTTTGTTGTCTTATCGTATTTCATATTCATGTATTCAATACTCATATATTAAAATATATGGTTTATTTTCGTACTTCACATCATATGAAATATTAGGCAAACCTTAACTAATATAGGACTTAAGTAAATTAATTAGTAATTAATCTTCGCCCCTATCAATTATAGTTTGCTCATCTTGTATGCTCACCTGTCATAAAGATTTTTGAAGCTCGGGCCTACAATCAAAAAACAGCAGCTCGTTTTCACAGAGAAATTAGAAAAAGAATCATTGGTATTTGCTAACAAGGAATGAAACTAGATTTTTCATAAAAATCAGTAACGAAATGATCACCCGAACGAATTTTCAAAGACTCTCCTTCTTAAGAATTTTAAGGAAAAAAACGAGGTACATTTAGAATTGCTTTATCTTGTGTACCTCTTCAAAAATTGTACAAGCATTTGTTCTTCAAAGGTAATTACTTTCTTAACTTAATAATTACAAGCTTTACAATATAGACCACTTTCAAAACTCTCTCAACCTTCAATAACTCTATTATAATCCCACACCCTTCCTAAGTCTTACACATATACATTCACTTTATCATATAGTAAGCCATGCCTTAGTATTAATTAAGGATAATACAAATAAAATGATTCCTTAAAATTAGTCTAAGTCCTATGGAGCTACCTCAGGTAGATTTTAAGGGGTGCCTAACACCTTTCCCTTAGAAGAACAAAAATCCTTACCCATAATCTCACCGGTTCGCAGACTTGTAATGAACGTCACTTACTAAATATATACCCTACTATACCTTTAATTATTAGGTGCCGAATCTCTTTTATCAACAGAGAAACCACAAGTCGAATTATGTCTTGACTAGTACAAAATAGGGTGCGACAATATGACAACCCTATTGGAATTTTCACACTTAGGTTTTGACCTTAGTAGACATAGACTAATTTGGCCTCTCGATTTATTTATACATTGCTTCGATTATAGTTGAAAATGCAATTACATGCTTACCTACTTTATTTGCTCTTTATGATCACCATGCTTATTGTTGCTATACCTTCGTTTGTTACTACTTTGTACACACTGTCATCATATTTCTTCCAATCAAGTCTTTGCTGTACACTATCACACACAATGGCACATGAGAGTTGTCTTTTACACCCCTTCAAACCTTCTTTTCAAAACTCTCTAGTTTTAGAGAATGGCTTTGTCAGGTCAACTTGACATAACTTCTTGAAGCCTTCCATCAAATTCCAAAGTAGGAAACACTCTACTCTAGTAAAATTGGTCATACTGCATAAACCTTAGGTGAGTCGATTCTTGGTACCGACACACAATTAGGAAAGCTACCCTGATTTCAATAGGTCATGCACTCAATGCTATGATTTCTGTGAAAAAAACAAACAAATATGACAAGACACTTAAGGATTCGAAGCAAACACTTACCAAAATATCTTTATTTTACCCACCTCAGAAAATGGAAATCAACCAAAACATCCCTGAAATTAGCATGGCAATGAGAGCACCAAATAAGTTGAAACTGTGGTGGAAGAATATTCGTCAGGAACATGGAGGTTTGGACGCACCTGGGGGCATTAACTGCATTGATGAACATCTGAGCAGATAGGGTGCTCACTCACCTGTTGATAGAATTTCGGGATCCGGCTAAGGTGGTGTTCAAATTTATCGACTGTGAGTTAGTACCAACATTGGAAGAAGTCACGATTTTCACGAAACTGCCGTTCAACGGAAGAAAAAGCCGGTATTGCCAGCTACTATGCCTGATTTTCGGTTCTTATATGCCTTAGGATTTGCTAACAGCAGAAGCCTCAGAAGTATCGAGGACGGATGGGTGATCCTCGACCAGATATTTGATAGATTTGGGCATCGTGAAAACTACGAATGGTATTTAGGGGAGTTTCACTGTGACCAGGCGATGTGGGAGAGTTTCATACCTATCACTTTCACAATTGCACTGTTGGGATTATTGGTTTCCCGCAGTGAATGGGCCGTATCAACATCAAAATGTTACCAGTGGTCCTAGCAAACATCCGCGGCAATATTCAAACTACTTTGGTGTCGATGGTGTTAGCTAAGATGTTGAGAGCTTTGTCCGCATATGCACGAGGGTATGATTTCTTTAAGGATTGTAACTTGCTACTTCAAATTTGGGCCACTAAACACTTTTTCCAATGAGAGGCCACCATCGACTACTTCGTGGGCGTCAACAATATGATATGCAACCACAATGAAAGAATGAGACACTAGATCTCCCCACGTGGACAAGAAGAATAGAGGAAAACGCAGACCAATCTGATAGGAGAATGGATCAACTAGAAACTCTCTTGGTTAGGTCGAACGGCAATCTTGAGGACTCCTTAGAAATACTTCATTGAGATGATTGTATTGGAAGACATTCAGCCATACTCACCTCTACGGGTCCTCAGACAATTCAGGGTGATCCAAGATGTTCCTCTGTGGACAAGGACAACGTTTTATGAGGATGAATACAATGGCCATATCCCAATTCCCATGATAAGAAAACTGCAAGAAAAGTGGGATGACCTGGTAACAATGCCTATGGATCAAAACACATGGTGTACTCCTGAGTATTACGTCTAGATTAACCAAGAAGAAGAACTGACCCCTAAGTAGAGAGGGTATAGCTTGGTTAGAGGACGCAGTGGTTGCTTTGTAGATTTACCATGAGATCCTGCCACATAACCTGGTGACCACTTCAATGCACCGACAAGTGATTCCAGGATCCATTGACCATATATTGCCACCTGCTGAAGATGACGATCGGGTAGTGGAGTGCATTTAGATCGGATATAGTCAAGCATAGAGCCAGAAGAAGATCTGGATAAGGAGTCTGAATTCAATAATGAGGAGGAGGAGTTTGAGGAAGACCCAGAGGAGGATCCAGAAGAAGGGTCAGAAAAATAGAAAGACATGGGAAACGACTCAGGGTATGATTATTAGAGTTGGTTGATTTACCTCCTCTTTCCTACTTTGCACCTTTATCCCTAGTTCTCTCTTTTACTTTCCAAAAGGGTGAGTTGTCCAAGCCCATGTTGTTCTATGAAACAATAATGTAACACTTGTTCCTACTTGTATCAATCCAAATTATTATAAAAACAAATTGCTTCGGATCTAAATGTGTCAAGTCTAAATATCTGTCAAATATCTACGAATTAAGCCTACCTCCGGCAATGAAAGGTCCCCGCGAATTCTAGGAACCACTAAATGTAATGCACAAATTATCTGCTCTGTGTGATTTCTTACTCATATAAATGAAGAAACTTACTCTTGTTCATTTTCTTTTCTTTCTTCTTATTTTTTTCTTGCTTTATTATTACCCCTAAAAAAGAAAGTTGATTTGTGTCGACCAAAACTGGCAGAACCACCATATAATCTAAGGTCAAAGGGAAATGAACATGCTCTGGTTATAGCCGATAGCCCGGGCGATCAGGGGAAAAAGACAACACTAGGAATGATGAACGCGTGGCCAAGATAACCAAGGAAATGGATTCCTTAAGGGAGGAGGTACATCATATCAGATAACTAACGCACCTGGCCATGACAACACTTCCTCAGCCACCTAGATTCCCTTCTATGGATTCACTGCCAGATCACTTTCCTTCCACATCACACCAAAATACCAACACTCCAACTTCAACTCCCACCACTCAAGTCATACCTCCAGTAACCCCTGCTAACCCACCAAATCCCCCTATTCCCACCACTCATGCACATTTGAGGGCATATTGTGACAAGTTAGTCAGAGTGGGAAGAAATGAGAAGCTAAGGATGAAATTATTAATAAGAAGTTTGACGGGAAAAACACTCATCTGATATACCCGACAGGATCAACAAAATTGGAGAACTTGGCAAGATATGGCAGAGGACTTCATGAATCGTTTTTGATTCAATACAGAGATCACTCCTGGTTAGTTCGCACTGGTGAACCTGCAAAAAAACCATCTGAGCTGTTCCAAGGATATGAATGACCGTGGAGGTCGGACGTTGCTAGGGTGCAAGCTCTACTGGATGACAGTGAACTAACCAAGTATTTCATTAGAGCCTAGGAGGGAATATACTTTGAAAAGATTATGGGAATGATGGGTCAAAAGTTTCCCGAGCTGGTCAAGATGGGAGATTTCTTAGAAGAGGGCAAAAGATCTAGTAAAGTACAATCCATGGCAGCACTACAAGTGGCCAGCAAGGCTATCCAGTCAGGGTCAATCGGTAGCGGAAAGAAGAATAAAGAGGAGGTCTCAGTAGTCGTCCCTTACTACGAACCCAACCTACATCACGGAAGCACCTCTTATTCCCCAAACAACCACTCACCACTACCCGCTTACGCTTCAGTCTATAATAAATAGCCAAATTACAACCCTCAACTTCAATATAACCCTCATCGAGTCAACAACAACCAAAACCTATAGCGACCATATGCTCATGTCCAAACCACCACTCATCAGAAACGACCTGCTTATGCACCACGCCCTCGTCCCAAATTTGAAGAGCGGGGTCCTAGAACTTATAGCCTGATTGCTAAGCCGCTGGACCAATTGTTCGAAAGGTTGAGAAGAGCAGGATTGATACACCCAATCGAGGGAAGGGTTCCTGAACTTCCGTCCAAATATTTTGATGCCACTAAAAGATGTGTATATCATTCCAATTACCTAGGCACAATACTGAGGATTGTTTCAAGTTGAAAAATGAAATTGAAACCCTGATCAAGCTCGGAGCCATTCACTACACTCCGGCACCACCTAATATGAATCACAACTCACTGCCAAATCATCAAATCCCGGGAGCTAACATGATCGTATTAGATGAAGAATATAACCTGAAGGGAATAATTGTCACTATAGGAAATATAGAAGCCGCAAGGATTCCTCCTCAAAAGGTTCCAATTATTACTATACAACTAGGTCCTGCAATGATGGTTTAGACTTATCCGCAGCAACCTGCCGATGTTACTCGAGACGAAGAAGATCGAGAGTAAAAAATCCCGTGGACATACTAGCATAAGGGCAAGGCCAAATTGACAGATTCTACCACAGCCCACGGTATGACTATGTCTGAGAAATGCTACGCCCTGAAGATATCAATCGAGGAAATTTGGAGAGAGAACAATATCCAAGGAGGAACATAACAGACCTAGAAGCTGCTAAATTTTGGAACAGAATGTGAAGCAAAGAGTATTCTATTGAAGAGCAGTTAAAGAAAACTCTAGCACATATATCTATCATGGATATATTAATGAGCTCTGACAGTCATAAAGACGCCTTGTTGAAAGTACTAAGTGGGGTAAGTGTACCAAGTAACTCCACTAGCGAGGTGTTGGCTGCGATAACTAGGAAAATGGTCGAAGCAAACATGATCACTTTCAGAAGAGACGAGCTTCATTTTGAAGGCATAAGACACAACAAGGCTCTTCATATCACGGTCAAATACAGGGAAAAAATGGTGTCCTAGGTGTTGGTAAATGGAGGGTCAGGAGTCAACATTTGTCCGCTCTCCACCGTACGGGAGTTAGGAATTCATTTGAGGGAAGTCAAGGAAAGCCACGTGAGGGTGAGAGCCTTTGATTGTTCACAAAAGGATGTTATTGGAGAAATTTACCTAGCTTTGCAAAGTGGACCAGTCAATTTTCCAGCGTTGTTCCAATTGATGGACATCTCCTCTTCCTACAATTTGTTGTTGGGAAGGCCCTGGATACATATGGCAGGTGCCGTACCGTCTACTTTACACCGACGCATAAAATTCGAGAAAGGATGCCAAGAGAACGTGGTTCATGGTGAGTGGGGTCACTCCGCCTATTTGGAGTATGTTGTCCCATTCATTGAAGGGCTGGACGGAGTTGCCTTCCATGTTGTGGAGATCATGCAGACTATTGAGATGGTGAAGACTAAACAAAATTTGGGAATACAGTCGCCATATAGATCCAAGATGGCTATGAGAGAGATAATCAAATATAGATACAAGCCAAGGATAGGTTTGGGAGCCAAATCAGATGGAATCATAGAACCAATTGAACATAATGGGTAGAAAGGAAGGACTGGCATAGGATATTAGCCTTCAGAAGGGAAAAATAGCATCGTTAGCTTCAGAAAAACGATTTTTGTTCCAGAGCATGTTTCAAGTCTGGGACAGAGTTTAGTACCTAAAGATAATATCATCGACGGGATGGTAAAGTTGTTCATGAATATGATTGAAGAATGCTATGAAGGAACTGACATCAAGACACTGACTATCAGGGATGCCAAACCAGGGAAGAGCTACATAATTGGACCGCCAGTCCATCTTTGGTTCACCAGGAGTCTTGGTAGTATGGAACTGTAAAAGTTTTCTTTTGAAAAGTGCACGGTCAATTAAGGCATGTACCGTGTCTGTACCCTTTTGTCATTTGTCTCTAGTGGACTCTTAAGACGTTCCCCTTTTGATGAAGTAAAAAGAATCATTTTCTAAGTATTGAACTTTGTTTTACTACTTTATTTATACTTAGTTTTTCTTTTCAGGAATAAAATCGATAAAAACCGCGTTCCACGATTATGACATGTAACAAAATTGCTGAGCGCAACGACCAGGATTATGAGGAATATGACGAGAGTATGGTGCCAGAAAATCCCCCGCGGGAGATCGAATAGCTGGAGAGTTAGAAAAAGCCCAACTTAGAAGAAACTGAAGTGGTTAATATTGGAAGCGAAGAAGATGTAAAGGAAACTAGAATCAACATTCATCTAGAAGCCGAGAAGAAGGAAAAACTGATTTAGCTCCTCCGACAGTACATCGACATGTTTGCATGGTCCTATGATGACATGCCAGGACTAAGTACTAACTGGCCACTGATCGTACCAGACCGCCGGTCTAGCAGAAGCCAAAAAAATTCAAACTTGATTTAAGTCTAAGGATAAAGGAAGAAGTGACCAAACAGATAGAAGCAAATGTAGTAAGGGTCACCAACTATCCAAGCTTGTTGGAAAACATCCTCCTAGTTCCAAAGAAGGACGGAAAGATCAGAATATGTTAGGACTACCGAGATCTCAACAAATCTAGTCCAAAGGACGGTTGTTACACCCCATGTTTTCGTACGTAAAAGTACGCCGGAAATTAATTGATGTAAGCTCATAAATGAGATTCTTTTTGAAAGTATATAAAGTGATCTAATGATATTACATACCATATTTTCGTTCAACATACAAATTGACTAGGTTGAGAACGAATACACTAAAACGTGAGAAAGGAGATTTGGGCAAATAAAAATGAACTGCTGGCTTACCCGACGTGCCCGCTTCACCAACTTACTTTTCGTCCTACTTACTTAAGCTACTCGACACATGTTTAGGTTATTTAATGAGGATGAGACACATGTTTCAAAAAAGAACCAACATGAATCACCTATTGATTAAGTAGGTGATAAGTAAGTGCACCACCTACTTAGAGCTTGTGGATCAGCCCTAGACTTGGGGCAGCCCTAAACCCATTTTCCCAAGCCCATTAGTGGGGCCATATAAACATAGATATATCTCAAATTCACTTAGAAAAAAATTCATAATCTCTCTCTCTCTCTATTGCAACGTGAAGGAGCTCCAAAATATCATCCCAAGATCTCTCTCAAAGTTATCGTAGGGTTCAAGACAAAATCTACAAGTTGGTATGGTGATTTTTCTCTTGGAAGATCAAGATCACCTAGTTATCTGTCTACTTTGTTATTTGGGGGTAAAGAGCTTATTTGAGCTTGAAGTAAAGCTTAGTTGGATGAGTATTCTTACTGTCAAGGTAAGTTTAACTTCTTCTATATGTATTTAAGATCATCTACGTATATCTAGTTGATTTGATATAGGGAACTTGTGAAGTAGGTTGAACTTCATGTTGAAGTGTTATAGTTATTGGACTATTATGGAGTTGAATTCTTGATGTTTTATGGCTGAAAATCAGTATAAATAACTTAATAATACTATTGCTATTGTGGTTGATGTTTTTGGAAGAAGAGAAGGCTTGGGAAGTGCAAGTTAGAACTTGGTTGTTGGGTGAGATGGTGTGGACTGTTTTGGTGATGTATTGTAATGAATATATATATATATATATATATATATATATATATATATATATATGTTTGTTGACTTTCTGGACATTTTGGTCTTATTGTTGGATTTGAGTAAAATGAAAAGAATAAGTGGAGGTGTTGTCCAAAATTTCATAGATGAGATGGTCGCTCGTATGTGTTAAGTTATAGCTTCCGTAAGCTTCACAATCTCCCTTTATTGTTTGTTGTAAATTGAAGTACTAACGGGTTGAACCAACGTCATGTGGTTAGGTAAAAGACAAAGGTATGTTAAGGCTATCCCTTCTTTTCTTTTTGCATGATCTATATGGTACAAACGAAACGAGAAAATGCGCAACTTTTACAAATGACACTATTCTTATATGTACAAGGGGTTCCTATGTTGTTGATTCCCCATGTATCCTGCTATTCTATCTTCTGTTCATGGGTCTTAGAAAATACATAGTTGATAAAGTTTATCCGATGGCATAATGGTCTTGTGACATTCCGAGAGATCTTATTGACTTACTTCTTATGCATTGCATTCATTTATACATGTACATTGATCCATAACCAGATGGTGTTATATACGCGTATATTATATGTATATAGGGTATGGGAAAAGGTTATGGCGTTATATACAAACCATCACCTGATCATCTGATATATGTTGATAATTTTGCCCACTAAGGCCGAGATGATATGATGGGATTCCCTCCGAGGCTTGATGATGTTATGTACTCATATACCTATGCATGGCATGACATTAAAAATGTTTCATGATTCACATGGCTATTCAGACTTACAGGTTGAATTTTGTTGCATAATATTTCTTTCATGCCTTATGCCACGACCCAAACCGATGGACCGCGACGGGAACCCGGTACCTTACTCAACCGAGTACCAACATACATATCTTTTCATCTCATAATATCATAAATAACTGAGCTGGAGAGGCTATCGTGAAATAGGTAGGATACAACATGTAATACCAATCTATACATAAGACATACGAACCTACAAGCCCAAAATAACCACTCGTACCCTGAATATAGGCCGACAAGGCCATACAATATCTTACGTACATGACATCTGTCTATAAGCCTCTAAGAATATAAAATATTCATAAAGGTCAGGATAGAGTCCCGCCATACCAAACAATACACGTCTAAATCATACCAACCAAACAAGCAAATCCGAAGCAAATGGAGCGCACCAACATCTTCCGCTGAGTTGATAGCCTATTTGGAGGGCTCTCGACCTGTCTATCGGGACCTGCGGGCATGAAACAGAACATTCCCAGGAAAAAGGGACGTCAGTACGAATAATGTACTGAGTATGTAAGGCATATAAATAATTACATAATAGACATGGAGGAAATATATAGTAAATGACTTCACCTGTAATCTGAATAACTTTGTAAATCATGAAATACTTATAGTATCATGCATATGCGTATGAATGTCATGTCGTGCATAGGTAACATCATCAGCCTCTGAGGGCATCCCATCATATTATATCGACCACTATGGGCAAAATCATCATCGTATACGAGCTGATCAGGTGGTGGTGCGTATATAACGCTATAACCTTTCTCATATCCCATATACATATATATATATACGCGTATATTATATCATCTAGTCACGGGTCAATGTACATGAATGCAACGCATGAAAAGCATGTTAATAAAATCTTTCGAAATGTCATAAGACCATTTTGCCTTTGAGTAATACCATAAAATAAACTCTTTTCAACTTTCGTATTTTTCTGAGACCCATGAACAGATGATAAAATATTATGACACATGGAAATTCAAGAACATAGATATCTCTAATACTTCTATGAATAGAGTCATTCATGGAATTTTTGCATTTGCATGTTTCGTTCGTATCGTATGGATCATGCCAAAAAGAAAGAAGGGATAGACATAACATACTTGAGCCAATTTTCTTGACAATCCCTCTAACATACGTCAATTGTGAAAAATCACGTAACGGCAAATCGGAGTAGGAAAAAATCCGTATGATATTCTTGATAAAGATTGCACCGTACTGCCTTAAAATTGCAACATCTCATGTTGCTAAGATGCTAAGAGATCTTGCTTGAATTTTGATTCAAAAATCATGTTACTTTAAAGATACTGAGATGGAAATCGTTGTTGGAGTTAGTTGAAGCCTTTCCTTCTCAAATGATAGAGACATCATCTCTTAAAGTGAATAAAAGATATTTTAAAGTTTGGTGAGTGTGGGCCCCACATACTAGATGACTAAGACACATATGTGCCACCTATATATGGACATAATGAGTCATTATTCATGACCTCTTTGGCTTCCACATTTTACCTTATCCAATCCCAACCAATTAACCACCAATTAATTATTAATCCTCCATTAATCAATAATTACCTAATTATCCAAATAATTACCTAATTATCAGAATTATTTCAATTACTTAAAATACTACTCACTTTTAACACACCTTCGATACTTTACTTTCATGGTCATGTGATACCTTGTGTGGCACTAGTCCATAAATAATAGGTATTTTAGCTCGGGCCGTATTTTACCCCAAAATGCCAAACTTGGACAAAATTCATTTTCTTTGACTTCTTCCCCCTTTCACCGTCATGAATTTACTAATCGCTTGTGAAATGGAATAATCCTTATAATCTCCAAATAATCTTTTACTTGGACTGATGTCAATTACTTTACGACAAATTTAACGTACAATACTTCAGGGTGCAACATCATCGTAACTTAATACTGCGAAGCATGACATCACCGTAATGTAATACTACTGGGTGCAACATTATTGTAATATATTACTGCAGAAGGTAACATCATCGTAATACTGCGGGGCGTAACATCTTATATACTCGGTACTTTATTTGTACTGACATCCCTTTTGCTTAGGGATGCGGAGTTTCATGCTCATAGGTCTCGATAGACAGGTTGACAATCCTCCTAGTAGGCTATCAACTCAGCGGAAGGTGTTGGTGCACTTAACTTGGTCCGGAGTTGCCTATTTGGTCAGTATGATTTGGACATGTATTGATTGGTATGGCGGGGCCCTGTCCCAACCTTTATGATGTTTATGTACTCTTAGAGGCTTGTAGATAGATGCTATATATATGAATACTTGTATAGCTTTGTCGGCCTATGTTTTGAGTGGACAAATGATCATATCATCCTTATAGGCCCATATGTCACATGTGTAAGTTTCTATATCATGTTAGGTCATCATATGTCTAGAATTCTCTTTTGTTTATTCTGGTTATCTCATGATGGGCTTTACCGCTCATTTACCTATGATAGTATGATATGAAAGATAAGTTACGTTGGTATTCGGTTGAGTAAGACACCGTGTACCCGTCACGGCCCTTCGGTTTGGGTCATGACAAAGTGGTATTAGAGCAGTTCTGTCCTAGGGAGTCTAGCCATGTCTAGTAGAGTCCTGTTTATGGGTATGTTGTGCACCAAACTTATAAGTAGGAGGCTACAGGGCAGTTAAGACTATCACTCTTTCTTCTTATTCTAGATCGTGTGGTAGAGCTCAGTTATAAGAATTCAAAGTCCTAACTTCTATTTCATTTGTAACATAATGATACCTACATCCAAAAGGATAGTTGGTAAGAGATATAGCAGTGGAAGAGTTGAGTAAGAGGAACTCAATTTTGTACCATGCTTATGATTAGTAAATATGAGGTATTTAGTAGATCATGTGTGTACTAAGACGTGTAAGCTTCTTTATAAGGAGCCCTAAGGCGTGAATATCTATCCACCCATATGGTAAGCAGCAACGAGAGAATCAGAAGGTAGATACGAGTTTCAACAAGTAAAAGAAGCAAGGTAAAGAAGGGAACGAGGTATTAGGTTAATGAAGATTATCAGTATTACAATTCAGGCAGAGAAATAGAAGTATTTTTGAGTTACCTTCAATTGTAATAGAGGTATGTACAATTGGCCACACCCATCTAACTTATACCGTATGGGAGCCAACAAATATAGTTTAAGAAAAGGACACGATATCAGGATCCAACTGGGGTTAGAGTAACCCAAAATGGTGGATGGATTGTTAGCGTTAGCTGACATTTACAAAGGATATTGCAAACGTAGTAATAATTCTCCTTGTGAGACACCTAGATGTTGCATTCTAGAATAGTACAGCTATATATGAATACTAGAATTTCAAAAAATTACAAAGATAGGCAATTGAGTCCTAGAAGGGATACATATTTACCTTAGTATACCTCTCGTCCATAGTAAAGAGAGAATATTAGGCGACCCAAAGAGCTAGTGGATGGAGCAAGGGGAGCTAAAAGCAAAAAAATGTTTTGATGAAGCTTTCAGAATAAAGTGATAGACAGAAATATTAGCAAGAGAATAAGAAGAGAGTAAATGAAGCTTAATGAGCATGATGTGATAAGTGAGTGATAACGGCAAATCAAAATATGACCGGATGATAGAGTCTATAGTCAATTTGAAGGAAAAGACAAGAGGTGACAAGCCTTGAGCCAATAAAAGAGTATAAGCCATAATGTCATATACTCATTTCGAGAAATGAGTTGGTGACTCCAATGTGATTATCAGAAGGAAAAGTTAGATCCCCCGGAGTAATAGAAATCAGTATGGGCTAGTGATAAAGATAAACTGAACATGAATTAGGGAATGAAGGATTTTATAATAGTTGACATCCTGAAAATTTCATATATAACATTCCAGCAATAATAGAATGGACAACAAAAGAATAACCGTTAAAGTTCATTCAGGAAGACGCTTTCCTAAAGCAAGCACTATGAGTAGAGTTAGGCTTAAGGGACTAAGTGTGCCACTTAATGAAGGTGTCACCCTCGTGAAAAAGAAATTTCACTATCCTTTATATAGAAGGATTACCGCAAGGCGAGTAAGAGTTAGTGCAGATGTGAAAAGATGCCAAAGATGACGAGAGGGGGAAAGATGGTGTGATATGGTATTAGGTAGGAGTTATATGGTTCAGGAAACTATGGAATAATAAAGGAAGAATACGATAAAAATGAGAAAGGGATGAGATTGCACTTATTCAAATCCCACTGATAGGCAGGGAGCAAGCACGACGGCAGGGAGGGGCAGCAAGGGTTCCCAACTAGGATGTTATTGATAAATAAGTGCAAATGAATACTTGATACATAAGGAGCCAATGCGAAGGTAAGCTAAGACAAAGGACATATCCCAAGAGAGATTACGCGTAATATAAATATGAGAATGGACCAACGGGTAGTTAGTAGTTGATTCAGGAAGAGCCTAGTTATGGCTAGACAAGAGGATACAGACAAATCAACAGATTGTGCAAGATAAACATAGTGAAACCCAATATAGTGAATTCAATTTTGTAGTTATGACATTGTAATCCTTGAGAAATATTCAGATAGGAGTTGCGGTAGTTAAAGGTACCATATGGGTGTTACGGAAATAAAAGAGAGTGTCTCTGGGAAGAAAGTCAAAATATCAATTCAGAAGCAACCCTACAAGCACAAGGGCATGGTGGTAAGTAACTAAGGATAATTATAGGCAAGGAAGAACATCAAAAATTCCGTCGAGTATACGATGTAATAAGCTCGTAGCTTTACACGAGTCAGAGGGTCCTCCCTAAGTACTACAATGAAAGGCTAGCTAATGAAATAAGGAAGAAGGCTTCAAACTAAGCATAGTAACTTCAAGAAGAAATAGTCATGTAAAAACAGTCTCACTACATCACTGTATGCACTCCATAAGAAAGTGGCACATATTGTGGCTAATGAATGGGAAGTGAGAAAAAAAAATCCAAAAGTGACATTTGATGAGTTACAGGAAATTCTAGTATTTATGGGCACTAAGATAAGCCAATTATCCATGCAGCAGGTAGCAGAATGACTAGGAAAAGTAATTGCTTACGTTTAAAGAAAGCTGAGAAGGAACGAAAGGAATTATTTGATCAATGACCCAGATTTAATTACGTTATAAACGTATTAAAGATTTCGGAGTATTATCCATGTAGCATATATGTTGACATTCATACAGCCATAGAAGACTCCGATATAAGTTAAAAGAAAGAATTGGGCCCGGGTCATAGACAAAGGATTGATTTGTTAGAAGACTATATGTGAGCACGTGATTTTTGCCTCACGAAAACTACTCCAAAATAAATCAAAAATAAAATAAATTTCTTTTAGTGTGCAATTTTTGAATTTGCGTGGCGTTAAATATTTGTGTTATGTCCGTAAATATTTACGTTGTCATAATAAAATGAAAAATAAAATAAAATACATGTTGCATGCATATCTAGGATTTAATTATGCATTGATTCAAAATAAAATCACAAAAATATGCATTTTGTTCTATTTTAAATATTCCACTGTGTGATTAATGTTTTGTCTGTATGTTGAATAGTTGTTATAAAGTGATTAATATTGTTTAGAAGTTAAAATTGTTTTATAATTAAAATTAGGAATTTAAATTAGAAAATTGAAATAAAAAAATAAAATAAAATAAAATAGAATATGAAAATCGGACCTGGATTAAAATCCAGGCCCAAATCAAGTTACCCCCCCCCCCACAGCCTAATCCAAACAGCCCAGGTCCGGTCCAATTCAAACGAGTCAAAACGACAGCGTTTGGTCGTAGTTTATCAAGGACCATTGGATCAAATCCAACCAACGGCTGAGATCTCATCACCTTAACCTGTAGCCCTTACCCGACCCAATGCTCCGATTCAGCCCGACCCCAGCATTAAACCAAACGACATCGTTTGGCTAAATGAACTAATCCTGGCCATCTATTCTCTTTGATCCAACGGTCAAGATTAATCCACCTTCCCCCTATATAAACCCCAAATCCTTACCCCGGCCCCCCTAGCCAAACATCCCCCCTCCTTCCCTGTTCATCATCGTCCTCAAACCCACCACTAACCCTAGCCGCCCTAGCATCCCATCGCCTGAAACCCGGCGGCATCAACGCCGCCGGTCACCACCTTAACACCCCAGAACCCCCTGAACACCCTCTATCCGAATATGTTAGCCGTTTGGCTCGAATCTTCCTGAAGGTTCTCGAATCTTCATTTGAAGATTCGAGCCAAACTCAGATCTAAACCAAACAGCCCCTAGTTAACACCATAACACCCCCTAGCATGCCTCGTTATGGATCCGGTGTTTGTTTGGCTCGAATCACTTCAGAGCTTCTCGAATCTTCATTTGAAGATTCGAGCCAAACAAGAACTCACCCAAATCTGTTCTAAACTAACACCAAATCACCCCTAGGTTTCCCTCACCCTTGTGTCATCATTGGCTCCCCTCGAATCTAACCAGAAATGGTTAAGCCCCAAATCGAACCTTCAGGAACCCTAGAAATACCAGACTTTTGGATTCTACCCAAATTAAATAGAAGATTGAGGTTTAATTGACCTTAGTCAAAGTATTTTCAGTTGAAAATACTTCGACTAAGGTGTGTTTGATTTCAAAAAGTCAAGTGGAATTCTAGTCTGAATAAATTTGAAGGATTCAGAGGTATTTTTCTATTTCTTTTGTGTATTCTACGTGTATTTTTGTTTGTTTTAATAACCTGTTAATTTTTCATATTTTTGTTTGATTAATTCTGTCATTTTTGTCTCATACCCGTATGTCTGATCAAATAAATGAATTGTTTCTGTTGGTTATGTTTGTTCACAATGTGTGTAATCGACTCGATTAAATTCGTCGATTAGTTACATTATGAATTCCCGTTTGTGATAATACTGATTGAAATAATCTGTTTCTATAGACTGTTTGTTGACAATATTTGTAGATAATCAGTTTAAGTTAACACTCGTCAGTTAAATCACCCTTGTTTGCAAATCTAAATTCAAATGAATGTTGTGTGTAATTATTTCCTGAACATTAAGTTTCAGGGCATTGTCAGTATATTGAAAATGCTCATGTGTTTGCATGTTTATAGTTCGATGTTGAAGTTCAGTTGAATTGTTATAATAAATTCAGTATAATATTGTTGTGATGTTAGTTTTGAATTCAAGTTTACCAAGGTTGGTTAAATACAATTGTATCAGGAGGTTAATCCTAGGATTGGTTATAGCTGCTCAAACAGATTTTAAAATCTGTATTGTTAGATTCTAAATTTAAGGCAGTAATAACAGTAATTACAGTAGGATTTCTGGGGCATTTCTGGGACAGAACAATAAGGGTAATGTGATAGTATAGTGGGCTGAAAGTGGAATGTTAATGGCTATAGTTTAATGAGATAATGGGAAACAAAGGGTAATGGGGCTGCTTAAAATCAGGATAAGATCATTTAAAGTATTCAAAAGCAGTTTTTAATGGAACTTTCTGATTTTAAAAGAAGAAAGGGGTCCAAGAAGCACTAAAAGGAAATAAGGCAGACTTGTATAAGTACAGGGACTGGAAATTTGAAAAAAGGATCAGATTTTAAGAGGGAATTTGGAGAGAGAAATCAGTTTTCAGACAAAGATTTTAGAGATCAGTTTTCAGAGAGATTTAAGGAGATTTAGATCAGATTTTGAGAGAGATTTTAAGAAAAAATACACCTAGAGTGAGATAAAAAGAAAGAGAATCAAGCAGAAAATCAGAAATGAAAATCTGAAGAGGAAGAAGAAACAAAAAAGAAACCAAAAGAGAACATTCACACACACACACACAATCTGACACAGATACAACAGCAGAAACAGAAAAATCAGAAATAGAAATTTGAAACAGAAAAGAAACTGAAATCTGAAATATTGTTCTTTCGTTGAATCTGTTCGGATTTATTTGATTCCATTGTTCAGTTAAAATCTGAAGTTTCTTTAAAAATATTGTTACTGTGCATCTGGGTTCCTCGGGTCATATTATTGCTCAAATTTGTGGAAGTACTGATATTCTGGCAGTATTTTGTTACTGCTGCAACTGCTGAAATTTACTTCTTCTACCTTCATTTCCAGGTACTTATCTTTTAAATTCTATGTTGGAAAGAGATTCAGCATGACAAATCAATGAAGCTTGAATTGCAATTCTATCTTTCCATTTATCTAAGTTTGTTATTATAAATTTCAGTTTTGTTTCATGTTGTTTAATATAGTAGTATGCTTGACATGTTAATTATCAGCTGATCATTCTCTTTTGATATTCATATAAGTGTTGTAATAATATTATCTATTCCATAATTTCATTAAAGTATAGTTATGATTGAATTGTCAAGATAGGGAATATGGCATGAAGTTGGCTATTAATTAAGTTTTACGACATTGTTAGGAGGTATAAAGTATTCTGGGAATATCAAGAAAATGCGTGGTTAGTGTATTTCGATTATTTGGTTGTGGATTAAGGCTAGATGATGATTGGTTGCATTTTATCCATATATGGCGTAATAGTGATTATGGTTAACATCAATAGTCGAAAGTGGCATTAGTATATTCCGCTATGTTTGCAAACGTCAAAA
This sequence comes from Nicotiana sylvestris, assembly GCF_000393655.2. Classification (NCBI taxonomy): domain Eukaryota; kingdom Viridiplantae; phylum Streptophyta; class Magnoliopsida; order Solanales; family Solanaceae; genus Nicotiana; species Nicotiana sylvestris. Next base: position 127,198,382 of record NC_091058.1, on the reverse strand, counting down.
TATGACGAATAATGTTGTATGCAATATCATCTTATTAAGTCAATTATGTAGATTTGTTCTCTCTCTTAATAACAAATGGTCTGGGAATTTTACAATGCGAATGTTAGTGTTTAGCAATGATTCACATAAATTGAGAATCAAATCGGTTAGATTATATATATACCTTACGTTCAACCATAAGCAGAATTAACAAAATAATTAGGCCTATTAGATTAAAAGCAAGTATATGAGAATAAGATGAGATGTACAAGCACAAATTGCAACACTTTATATCAATGGTAATTAGAAATAGAATTTGCACTAAATAAATAATGAAAAATTGTTCAAAAATACTTCTTCCCTTCATAAATCATTTTTGTTAGTTTCATATACAATTCATTCTTTGGCATATATATATATATATATGTTGTATTTGCTAAAAATCATATTTTTATTCTTTTCTTTGAATTTGAATAGTTGGGATGAATATAATTTATACTCGGAAATTATAATCGACGGGCAACATTTAATAAATTGTGAATTCTTTTAAAAGAATTTAAAGGCATCCCTTAAATGTGAATTTCTCAGGAATTTCATATAAAATGTGTAGATATAATAAACAATTCGTGGAAAACCCATAATATCATTAGGAATATTTGGCATAATTAGGGATACGTTCGCGTAACTTGATTATATTGATAAAAGCAATTTGAATTATGCGTACGCGCAATTTCGAGCGAATATTTAATAAAAGGGATTTCTTCGAGGATGTAAAAATAATTTCATATAACCCGGGATGTGCAGTTCACTGTTTAAATATAAGGGTGGTGACGTTCTTAATTCTATTTTAAATCACGAACATATGAATTTGTAATAAAGGATATAATATGATCAATTATATTGTGTACACGTATGCGTGACATGATCCCCGTAATTATGAAAGGTATATAATACGAATATACGTACGCGTAATTCGTTTATATAATTGTAAACAATAAGTAAAAGCGGTAGTAAAATCATGCAATAAAAACGTATTTAGTAAAAATCAAGATAATTAAGCCAATAATAAAAACAGTTGAGCGACCGTGCTAGAACCACGGAATTCGGAAATGCCTAACACCTTCTTCCGGATTAACAGAATTCCTTACTCAGGATTTCTGGTTCGCAGAATAATAAACAGAGTCATATTCTCCTCGATTCAGGGATTAAAACCGGTGACTTGGGACGCCTTAAAATTCCCAGGTGGCGACTCTGAAATAATTAAATAAATTCCGTTTCGACTGTCCTTCAATTGGAGAAAACTCCCCACGTGCCCCGCGGGCGCAGTAAAAAGGAGGTGCGATAGCTCTGACGACTCTGCTGGGGATTCCTATAAAACCCAGAATCTCTGGTTCAGGGTTTAAAGAATTCAAGCTTAAAATAATTGTTATAGTTGGCTTTATTTATTATCTGATTTTTTTACATGATATATGCCCAATGTGCTAAATGACACTTTTACCGCTTTAATATTATTTGAATTATGAATATATACAACTGCTACGAAACCCCCTTCTTTCTGAGTCTTCTAAATTTATGGTGCACACGTGCGCGTGGCCCACCTTTCTGTTAAAGTCATACCAAATAAGACGAAGTTGGGACAAGTAACTAGGCCGGGTAGACTTTCGTGCTCCCGGTACGTTGCCCCCGCTTCGGCTCAAACTGTCCGTTTGGGTAAGCCAGGTTTAGAACAATCAACCTCAGGTTTTTCACCTAGAATAACTCAGCCATGTACCGGATCCCTAGTAGGAACGTCTATTTGCATCATGTACATTTGGCCTTGGAGACTCAACACAGGGGTTGGGTCTGTCTAGGACAGGTGAACCCGAAACAAAAAGACCATCCTGATGCATCCTACTTGCTACTTGTGCATTCATTTGCCTCGAACATGCTTGTTGACCAGCTTAAATGAAATCATGGTGAGAACCGCGGAATAAAATGGGTTGTTTTAAAAAAATTCCAAAAAATAGTTTTAAATCTTGAAATAAAGGTATTTAATAAATAAAAAATTTTGAAAATGATTTTTTAGTGTATATTTTCAAAATGAGTCTTGACTTTATTAAATTAAATTTCAGCTACAAAATGAGCACCACGCAAAACCCCCCATCCACGAATACAGAAGAGTTTCTATTTCAGCTTCAAATGTGGTGGTATGATTTAGGCGAAGATGGTCAAAAATGGGTTGTCAAGCATTTGGGAAATCTCACGGATATTATGAAAGTTAAACCCCGTGATGATCTGATTGCGGCGTTAGTAACTTTTTGGGACCCTGTTCACAATGTCTTTCGTTTCTCTGACTTCGAGCTTACTCCTACATTAGAGGAGATAGCTGGATATGCTGGTTTTGACGGAAGTCTAAGAAATCAAAGCCTGATATTCACAAAGGCTCCTTCGGTACATCGATTCTTCGATCTTCTGAACATCAGCAGTCAAATCAGGAAAAGCAATTTCATCAATGGATGTTTTTCCTTCAACTTTTTGTATTCAAGGTTCGGAAAGTCACGTGGGTTCGAAATTTATGAGAAAGACCTTACTAACAAGCAAAACAAAGACACTTGGCAGATTCACCGTCGCTTTGCCTTCATGGTGGCTTTTTTAGGAATCATGATCTTCCCAAACAAAGAGCGAACAATTGATATTCGCACTGCGAAAGTTGTGCAGATCCTCACCACCAAAGAAAATCACACCCTTGTCCCCATCATTCTCTCAGACATTTATCGGGCTTTGACTTTATGTAAATCAGGAGCAAAAGTCTTCGAAGGATGCAAAATTTTGTTGCAAATGTGGGTGATTGAACATCTCCAACAACAGCCCAAGATCATACAGTATGGGTCAAACAATGATAATTGCATCGAGAGTTATGAGGAAAGAATAAAAAATTATCAGGCTCCAGAAGGGATAGAAGCATGGGTATCTCATCTAAAGGCTTTAACGGCAAATCAGATTGAATGGACTTTGGGATGGCTCCCGATGAGGGAAGTGATACACATGTCAACCTCAAATAGTTATCTGCTACTATTGGGATTGAGAAGCATCCAGCCGTATGCGCCACTAAGAGTCCTAAGACAACTAGGGAGATATCAAGTAGTTCCTGATGATGAAGATTTGAGTATGCAAGTAATCGAATTACACCCAGAAGCCACTATTCCCGAGGCTCTACTTCAACAGATGTGGAATGGATGTCGATACTTGAAAAGTGATACTCAAGTCCCAGACACTACAAAGGGTGAGATAAATCCTGGATATGCAAGGTGGTTTGAAAAACGGTCTCGCGTGGATGATGTACCAGAGCTTGAGCTAAGAAGGCCAACAAAAAGACCCCATGTTCAAAACTTCAATGATAAAATCTAAGAGTGGTTGATATGGGGAGAAAAGGAAAAAGGGTACAAAGAAACTATCCATGCCCTAAAAGAAAATCTGAGAAGCCTCAGTTTGGAGAAAGATTTGCAAGCACAAGAAGTCGAAGGCGAGAAGAAGAGTCTAGCTTGTGAGAATGAAAATCTTCATGCTCGATTCCAAAAAATGAAAAGAGTTTCTGAGACACCAAAGAGGAGCTGGAAGGATCAAAAAACCATCGCCAATCTTTTTGAAAGAATGCAAGATTATGATTCCATTCTTGCGGAAAACGAAAGGGCGTTGAGCAAAGCAAAAGAAAGGATCCAACAATTAAACGAAGAGGCCAGATCTAATAAGGAACGCCAAGTAAGGCAATCCGAAGAAGACAGGGCACAATTCAAGAAGGAAAAAGACCATTGGATACGATCAGAAGATCAGCTTCGTGCACAACTAGAAGAGGCAAGAAGATGCAACAGAGAACATCAACAAGCAGACATCGACAGGGAAAGAGCGCATGCAAGATTAGAGCAGGCCAGACTCCGAGCTCTATTAGAGTCAGCTCTAGATCGTGAAAACCGTGTCAGAGATATAGCCACCACTCGCCAGCAGCAATTGCAAGACCAAGACCAACGTCTCTAAGATTTCAGGGCACAAATCCACGACCTGGCGGTCTACACCTCTCAAAGTTACGTAAACTGCCAAGGAATGGATTATGAAAGGTTTACAGAGCATGCACCCATTTTTGCCCGTCATCTAGCAATGGAGTTGGAAAGGATGTATCGTACGCTGGGAGGTCATCCAGGTCAAGCCCCACATTGAGCAAATAATCTATTAATTTACAACACAAGTGGAAAGTGGGGCACGTTGTGAGATGTTAAGAATTGTATCTTTTATTTTGATTTAAGTGTGTGTGTTTCAAGCCATTTTCTTACAAAGTTTTCAAATGTAATGTCTGTTCATCTTTGTATAATGAATAAAAGTGTTTGCCTCATGTCCGAACTACGCAAGGTCTGATTCATGCGGGAGCATGATACGTAGGCAATCTCTATAAGATTCGACCACCACAATAAAAGATATATATAATAAATAAAATTAAAAGTGAATAACAATAAAAATTTCAAGAAAGCTGGGACGACACAAGCAGCCGAACAAATGCATAATAGAAAGGGATTATTTGTCTAGGAGCATTGCATCTCAACGTGTAATTATATATGTGTTAAACTCTCAAAACTAACAAGTTTGTTCATTTCCAGAATTCAAGCAGTTAGTTTCTCTAAAGAGTATACTGGCATATTATCATTATCACACGAGATCAAAAGGACCAATACCCGAAAGTATGTCTATCCCAGATGTTGACACAGGTATGGAGCTAGAGGAGATGGATGTCGGGAAAATGAAAGAAGAGATGTTTAAACTCAAGCAGCAAATGGCTGAGATGTACCAAGCCTGGTCTACAGGACAGTTACCCCCGTCTTACCCAACTAACCCTGCTCCATCAATGACCCAAACTCAGGATAATATTACCACTGAATTATCCCCAAATTTCCCCATTTACCAGCACTACCGAGGCACCACCTCTCAGACACCGCAGTCTCCACCTCCGAAACCAGTTCCATATTTTCCTCCACCTATGACTCCTGTTTTCGTAGCACCTCCCCCGGCTACATTCCACAAATCTCCTAGTGAGCCTACATTCCAGGCCCAGGACAACCAATATTACCCCCCGGAGCCCACCCTCAAAGCCTCCGAAATCCATTCAACTGCTCCTCGTTTTGATCTCCCAACCGAAATTGACAAGCCAGCCAAAAATGCTGAACAAGAAGAGATGTTCAGGAAGGTCAAGAGTCTAGAACAATCGTTCAGAGACATGCGAGGATTAGGTGGGCAAGTCAGTGTAGCATACAAAGATTTGTGCTTATTCCCCAATGTACAATTACCAGTTGGCTTCAAGATGCCCAAATTTGACCTATACAACGGGCACGGCGACCCAGTAGCCCACTTAAGGGGTTTCTGTAGCAAGATGCGAGGAGCTGGGGGAAAGGATGAATTATTGATGGCTTACTTCAGTCAAAGTTTAAGCGGATCAGCTTTGGAGTGGTATACAAGCCAGGACCATGGGAGATGGTACACCTGGGATGACCTGGCACAGGCATTCGCATACCATTTCCAATACAATCTGGAAATCATCCCAGATCGACTATCTTTGACAAAATTTGAGAAGAAACACAATGAAAGTTTCAGAGAGTATGGTTTCCGGTGGAGAGAACAGGCAGCAAGAGTGGATCCTCCTATGAAGGAGAGTGAAATGGTAGACTACTTCCTCCAAGCCTTGGAACCAACTTACTATGCCCATTTGGTTTCAGCGGTGGGAAATCATTCAACGAAGTAGTGAAGATGGGAGGTATGGTGGAAGAAGGCCTCAAGACAAATAAAATCATGAGCTATTCAGCAATTAAGGCGACTACTCAAGCTATTCAAGGCGGGGTAGGAGGAATCGGAAGAAAGAAGAGGGAGGAAGCAGCGGTAGTTGATTCAGGAATTTGGTCAGGACCCAGAGGTTCACCGCCTTACTATAATCAACAACGACCTCGCCAATCAACTTACCACCACGATTCATCCCAACACTACTATCACCCTTCGGAGCCTCATTTTTCCATTAACCATGCTCAAGCATACAATCAGCCACCTGTTCACGCCAATTGGCGTGCTCCTGCCATACCAAGTACTTACCCACGAGCCTATCCCGGACCAGGTTTCAGGCCTAGGCCAGCATTCAGGGGAGAAAGGGAACAGAAAAAGAAAACTTACACTCCATTGGGAGAGTCTTACACTAGTCTGTTCCACAGGCTGAGACAGCTAGACATGCTAAGACCAATACAATCCAAGCTACCCAATCCTCCTCCAAAGAATCTGGATTACACCATTAGCTGTGAGTATTGCTCCGGTGCACCAGGCCATGATACGGAGAAATGCTGGCATTTGAAAAATGCAATACAAGAGCTGATTGATACTAATAAAATCGAGGTTCAAACCCCCGAAGCTCCCAATATCAATAGAAATCCAATGCCAGCCCATCAAGAGGCCAATATGATAGAAATCATACAAGCTGATGGGGAGACAAAGAAGCCGTCACAAACTGTCATGATGATCAAGTCTCATGAAGCCAAGCCAGATAAGCAGTTAACAGAGGAGAAGCCGGTACCTAAGCAGAACAGAAATGGTGATGAACCATCTATGATAGTCGAGGAGGGATCATCGAGCAAAGTTGCCACAAAACAAGAAAGGCCGAAAGTGATAGTACCAGGGGTTGCTAACAAACCCATTGTATTCGTGGAAGGAGCCCGTACAGATCGGGTTATTATCACACCTGTAACCCAGCTGCCAGTCATCAACAACAAAGCCATCCCATGGAACTATGAACGGGTGACTGTAATGTACAAGGGAAAAGAAGTCAAGGAAGAAGTGTGTGAGGTGCAAGGCTTGACTCGTTCGGGAAGATGTTTTACGCCCGAAGAGTTAAGAAAAACTAAAAATAATCCAACACCAATAAAGAGAGCTGTGACGGAAGAAGAGGCGGAAGAGTTTTTAAGAAAAATGAAACTCCATGATTATTCTGTTGTGGATCAATTGAAGAAGACGCCCGCTCAAATTTCATTGTTGTCATTACTGATCCATTCAGAGGAGCACCGTCTGGCTTTGATGAAAATCCTGAATGAGGCTCATGTTCCTGAAAAAATCTCTGTAAATCATTTGGGAAGAATAGCCAACAGAATCTTTGAGACAAACAGAATTACATTTGCTGATGATGAATTGCCTGTGGAAGGTACCGAGCACAACAGAGCTCTTTACCTCACCGTGAAATGTGAAAACTCCGTAGTAACCCGGGTATTGGTTGACAATGGGTCAAGTGCAAACATCTGCCCTCTCTCCACTTTAAGCAAATTAAAAATTAAAGAGGAGAGGATCCAGAAGAATAGTATCTGCGTACGGGGGTTTGACGGTGGAAGCAGAGATTCATTTGGCGACATAGTGTTGGAACTAACAATAGGGCCAGTTGAATTCACAATGGAATTTCAAGTGTTGGACATAACTGTTTCTTACAACTTGTTGTTGGGTCGACCATGGATCCATGCTGCTAAAGCAGTCCCGTCAACACTACATCAGGCTGTCAAGTTTGAATGGGATCATCAAGAAATAGTTGTACATGGGGAAGAAAGTTTAAATGCTCGCAGCAGTGCCATTGTACCGGTCGAGGGAATAGAAAATGACCAGGGACCATGGGTATACCAAGTGTCCGATACAGTGTCGGTAGAGAAAATTCCAGAAGGGAAGTACCTTCCGAATCCAAAGATAACCTCTGTATCAGTCATGGTAGCCTATGAAATGTTAAAAAACGGTTTTATACCCGGCAAAGGTCTGGGCTCATCTTTGCAAGGAATTATACAACCAGTATCTCTCCCCGAGAACTGGGGAACATTCGGTTTGGGGTTCATACCCACTGTCAATGACGTGATAAAGGACAGAAAGTTGAAACACAAGGCATGGGTTCTTCCAAAACCGGTCCCACGTCTGTCAAAGTCTTTTGTCAAGACCGGTGCTAAAAACCGCCCGATAACAACAATTCCTAAATCCCTGGTCAATCCTGAGGAGGAATTAATTGAAAGATTCGAGAAATTGTTTGACGATGTGAATATGGTGGAAAGCGGGGAAGGTTGTAGCAACGCAGAAGTTCAATTCGTTGGGCCAGAAACAAAGCTTAATAATTGGAAAGCCACTCCTCTCCCCATTCGAAAGGAGTCTTGGTAGTTTATTTTGATTTTCTTTCAGTTTGTTTGGGTTACCTCAGGGTTGTAATCCCAATGCTTATCTTACAGTTTGTTTGAAGTGTGCAAACCTTGTTATCTTTCATCATCCAATAAAATACAGTTTCCTTTTTCATTATCATTCCTGATAGTTTTCTTTTTCCATTTCTTTTTTTTCTGTACAGTTCTTTTTACGCTGGCTCTAGTGATATGGCATGCATGAGGAATCCTCAGCCCAGTCTTAAAAATCAATCTGGTTCCGAAATATTAATTCAAGAAATATATTGTGATTATGAATCAGAATATGATGAAGATGAGATTTTTGAAGAGATTAGTAAAGAGTTAATTCACTTTGAGGAAAAAATCAAACCTAACTTGAGTGATACCGAGGACATCAATATAGGGGACACGAGTAATATCCGAGAAACTAAAATAAGTGTCCATCTCGAACCAAAGATCCGAGAAGAGTTAATTAAAGCACTCATAGAATTTCAAAGATGTTTTTGCATGGTCATATGACGACATGCCGGGCCTGAGCACTGATTTAGTGGTTCACAAATTGCCCACCGATCCAACGGTGCCTCCTGTCAAGCAGAGGCTGAGAAAATTCAAGCCTGATATGAGTGTGAGAATTAAGGAAGAAATCACCAAACAATTGGAAGCAAAGGTCATTCGAGTCACTCGATATCCTGTTTGGTTGGCTAATATCGTTCCTGTACCAAAGAAAGACGGCAAAATTAGAGTATGCGTCGACTACCGCAATCTCAACAAAGCAAGTCCAAAGGATAATTTCCCATTACCCAATATCCATATTTTGATCGACAATTGTGCCAAGCATGATATAGGATCTTTCGTGGATTGTTATGCCGGGTATCATCAAATTCTAATGGATGAAGAAGATGCAGAAAAGACGACATTCATCACACCATGGGGAACTTATTGCTACCGGGTAATGCCATTTGGTTTGAAGAATGCCGGAGCAACCTACATGAGAGCGATGACCACAGTGTTTCATGATATGATACACAAGGAGATTGAGGTATACGTGGACGATGTGATCATAAAATCAAAGCATCAGGCCGACCACGTTGGGGATTTGAGGAAGTTCTTCTTAAGACTTCGCAGGTACAACCTCAAGCTTAACCCTGCCAAATGTGCATTTGGAGTTCCATCTGGAAAGTTGCTAGGATTCATAGTCAGTCGACGAGGCATCGAGCTAGACCCATCAAAAATCAAAGCCATCCAAGAATTGCCACCTCCCAGGAACAAAACTGAAGTAATGAGTTTGTTGGGAAGGTTAAATTATATCAGCAGGTTTATTGCTCAGCTCACAACAACTTGTGAGCCAATTTTCAAATTGTTGAAAAAGGATGCTGCGGTCAAATGGACCGATGAGTGTCAAGAAGCGTTCGATAAAATAAAAGGGTACTTGTCGAACCCACCCGTGTTGGTCCCGCCAGATTATTTACTTGACGGTCTTGGAAAATTCATTTGGTTGTGTATTGGGGCAACATGACCTCACTGGCAGAAAAGAACAGGCTATCTACTACCTTAGCAAGAAGTTCACAGCTTATGAGGTCAAGTATACTCATCTGGAAAAGACATGTTGCGCCCTAACATGGGTGGCTTAGAAGTTGAAACACTATTTGTCGTCCTACACTACTTACCTTATTTCGCGTTTGGATCCATTGAAATATATTTTTCAAAAGCCTATGGCAACGGGAAGACTTGCAAAGTGGCAGATTTTGCTCACAGAGTTTGACATCATCTATGTGACTCGGACTGCAATGAAAGCCCAAGCACTGGCCGATCATTTAGCCGAAAACCCGGTCGATGAGGAATACGAGCCGTTGAAAACCTATTTTCCTGATGAAGAAATAATGCATATCGACGAGGTGGAGCGAATTGAAAAACCTGGCTGGAAACTTTTCTTTGATGGAGCCGCTAACATGAAAGGAGTCGGAATAGGAGCTGTAATCATCTCTGAAACAGGGCATCACTATCCTGTTACGGCTGAACTGCGATTTTATTGCACCAATAATATTGCTGAATATGACGCTTGTATTATGGGTTTAAGGCTAGCCGCAGACATGGGTATCCAAGAAATCTTAGTCATGGGAGATTCGGATCTTCTGGTACATCAAATTCAAGGAGAATGTGAAACCCGAGACTTAAAGCTCATACCATACCGACAATGTCTACATGATCTTTGTCAGCGGTTTCAATCAGTGGAATTCCGGCATATTCCAAGGATTCATAATGAGGTTGCCGATGCATTGGCTACTTTGGCATCAATGTTGCACCATCCAGACAAAGCTTATGTGGATCCACTACATATTCGAGTCCACGATCAGCACGCTTATTGCAATATGGTTGAAGAAGAATTTGATGGTGAACCATGGTTCCACGACATCAAGGAGTATATCAGGATGGGGATATATCCCGCACAAGCCACAGGAGATCAAAAGAGGACCATTAGGCGATTGGCAAATGGATTCTTCTTAAGCGGAGGAGTTTTGTATAAAAGAACACCAGATCTTGGATTATTAAGATGCATAGATGCCAGACAAGCTACAGCTGTCATGTCTGAAATACATTCTGGAGTTTGTGGACCCCACATGAGCGGATATGTATTAGCAAAGAAAATCCTCCGAGCTGGTTACTATTGGCTTACCATGGAGCGAGATTGTATCAGTTTTGTGCGCAAGTGTCATCAATGCCAGATACACGGAGATTTGATTCATTCTCCACCATCCGAGTTGCACACAATGTCGGCACCATGGCCCTTCGTTGCCTGGGGCATGGATGTGATTGGACCAATTGAGCCGGCAGCATCCAATGGGCACAGGTTCATTCTGGTAGCCATTGATTATTTTACCAAATGGGTTGAGGCCAAGACATTCAAATCGGTGACCAAGAAAGCTGTGGTCGATTTTGTCCACTCAAATATCATATGTCGATTCGGAATCCCAAAGGTGATCATCACAGATAACGGTGCTAATCTTAACAGCAACTTAATGAAGGAAGTATGTCAACAGTTTAAGATTACACATCGCAACTCTACCCCATATCGGCCCAAGGCGAATGGAGCAGTCGAGGCAGCCAACAAAAACATAAAGAAGATACTTCGGAAAATGGTAGAAGGTTCAAGACAATGGCATGAAAAATTACCATTTGCATTATTGGGATACCGCACTACTGTTCGCACTTCAGTAGGAGCAACTCCTTATTTGTTGGTATATGGCACTGAAGCAGTAATTCCTGCAGAAGTTGAGATTCCTTCCCTTCGGATCATCGCCGAAGCAAAGATTGATGATGATGAATGGGTCAAAACCCGTCTAGAACAGTTAAACTTGATTGATGAAAAACGATTGACCGCAGTATGTCATGGTCAATTATATCAAAGAAGAATAGCAAGAGCATACAACAAAAAGGTGCGTCCACGGAAGTTTGAAGTGGGTCAACATGTGCTGAAACGTATTCTTCCACATCAGGTTGAGGCAAAAGGCAAATTTGCCCCGAATTGGCAAGGACCATTCATTGTGACCAGAGTATTATCGAATGGTGCACTATGCTTAACAGATATTGAAGGCAAATGCATAGACATGGCGATCAATTCTGACGCGGTAAAGAGATATTATGCATAATTTCATTTTATGTTTGTATTTAGCATTATTTCGAAGATTGGAATGACAAAGGCAATTTATTCTGCTATCCAAACACTATACCATTTGCTTCCCCTTCGAGCCATATTTGTTTCTTTCTTACCCTCTCTTGGAATCAATGAAAATCAAATATGAAATAAAAAAAAATCACTATTATTTAGTGAACTACGTTTGACCTGATTCCTCAAAGAAGGATACGTAGGCGCCTCACGGCTCGGTCATAGGGTGCACAATATGCATAATGTGCACAAAAAGAAACATCAAGAGACCCCAATCAAGAAAACTGGGGCAGGAGTTGTATTGGAAATAAGAAAAAGATTCCAAGAGTTGTAATTTTAAACCCATACCAAAACTGTTTAGTTTTTGATACCTTTCCATTTCCCACCACATACCAAAAAGACCTTTCGACCAATCTTAGAAAAATGCTGAGTCAAACAAATGAAGATGGTTCATAACACTCTGGTACAAACAAGAAAAGAAAGTAAAAATGAGAGAGTCTTATAGGTGAAAACCCACACGGGCACCATAAGGCGATGGAAGTTGAGGCAAACAAATGAGAGAGTCTTAGTGGTGAAAATCTTCGTAGGCACCATAAGGCGAAAAAGAAGTAAGAAATGAACAAATGAGGAAGGTTTATCGGTGAAAACTCTTTGAGATATTGCAAGTCCAACAGGTCTGTAAAATGAAAAATGAAGTTGGATTACGGAAATTTTGGGGAAAACAAAAATGAGACAATTGAAAGGAGATTGATTAAAAGACTGGGTTGATTAATCCAAATTGCATACCATGATCATTGGCGCCAGTGACTCCAATCAGATAAGTCCTTTATTCCTTCGTCAACGATCATCCAAATTTGGATTTTTCTTTTTCATTCTATAATTGTCGAAATCAGCGTGTTTCGTCACTAATAATCTTACTTTTCTAAAGCTTTGAGATAAGTTTTATTCCAAACAAATAAGAAGGAATGTCAAGGTATACTACCAAGATTCAAGGTTACATGATGCAAAATACGGCCATGAAAGGCGGGAGATAAAAAGATATTGGTGTAAGAAAAGTGAAATCAAAAGTGGATCAGCAAAGTCAGAAGGGACATATGATTACAGTTAAAAGGATTTGAAGGAAAACATACAGAGGGAAATCCTATAGTCAAGGATCAATTACAAGGACAAAACGGTCTTTTTCAACCATTCCAAGGCAATAAAAAAGAGACGAAGAGAAGCCTCACCATCGGCAAGAATACCCCAGTTAACCACCCTGCTTTAAACTAACGAAGTTTTCTTTGATTTAAAACAGGGGCAAAAACAACATTTGTGTCAGGAAAAACCCTATGAGAAGAATTAAAGAAGGAATCAGGCGTCCACCTGGAGAACGAGGATGAGAATTAGAGAAGTCAGGCGTCCACCTGGAGAATGAGGATGTGAATTAAAGAAGTCAGGCGTCCACCTGGAGAATGAGGATGAGAATTAAAGAAGTCAGGCGTCCACCTGGAGAATGAGGATGAAAAGAATTAAAAAAGAAATCAGGCGTCCACCTGGAGAATGAGGACAAAGAATTGAAGAAATCAGGCGTCCACCTGGAGAACGAGGATGAGAATTAAAGAAGTCAGGCGTCCACCTGGAGAATGAGGATGAGAATTAAAGAAGTCAGGCGTCCACCTGGAGAATGAGGATGAGAATTAAAGAAATCAGGCGTCCACCTGGAGAATGAGGATGAGAAAAGAAGAAGTCAGGCGTCCACCTGGAGAACGAGGATGAAGAATTAAAGAAGGAATCAGGCGTCCACCTGGAGAACGAGGATGAGAATTAAAGAAGTCAGGCGTCCACCTGGAGAACGAGGATGAAGAATTAAAGAAGGAATCAGGCGTCCACCTGGAGAACGAGGATGAGAATTAGAGAAGTCAGGCGTCCACCTGGAGAATGAGGATGAGAATTAAAGAAGTCAGGCGTCCACCTGGAGAATGAGGATGAAAAGAATTAAAAAAGAAATCAGGCGTCCACTGGAGAATGAGGACAAAGAATTGAAGAAATCAGGCGTCCACCTGGAGAACGAGGATGAGAATTAAAGAAGTCAGGCGTCCACCTGGAGAATGAGGATGAGAATTAAAGAAGTCAGGCGTCCACCTGGAGAATGAGGATGAGAATTAAAGAAATCAGGCGTCCACCTGGAGAATGAGGATGAGAAAAGAAGAAGTCAGGCGTCCACCTGGAGAACGAGGATGAAGAATTAAAGAAGGAATCAGGCGTCCACCTGGAGAACGAGGATGAGAATTAAAGAAGTCAGGCGTCCACCTGGAGAATGAGGATGAGAATTAAAGAAGTCAGGCGTCCACCTGGAGAATGAGGATAAGAATTGAAGAAATCAGGCGTCCACCTGGAGAATAAGGATGAAGAAGTTAAGAAGAAATCAGGCGTCCACCTGGAGAATGAGGATGAAAAGAATTAAAGAAGAAATCAGACGTCCACCTGGAGAATGAGGACAAAGAATTGAAGAAATCAGGCGTCCACCTGGAGAATGAGGACAAAGAAAAGAAGCAGTCAGGCGCCCACCTGGAGAACAAGGGAATACAATTAAAACCGCCGAAGTCAGGCACCCACCTGGAGAACAAGGGAATACAATTGAAGTGTTGAAGTCAAAAGCCCGCTCATATGAGAAAGGAGCACACTTAGAATCAATAAAGCAGAGTGATCCAACAAAGTCCCCAGCAGGAAACGACAAGAGTCCCAAACAGATGAAGAAAATACGGGACACAATGAAAAGGAATACGGAATAAGCCAAATGCCCAAGAGTCACCAAGATATCAAGACAACAAGAAACGCAAGGGCATGATCTAGATAAGATTTTATAATTCATGTACCATAGTCTAGTTTAGCTTTTTGTATTACCTTTGAAGTAAGGTGTAATAAGGAGGTCAGCAAGCAGTAAAAACAGCACGAAGCAGCAGTAACATCACAGTCCCACGGTAGTCCCAGCTACCCAAAACTTCCCGAACTACATTGACCTGATTCCTTTATAGCCAAGGATATGTAGGAAACCTTTGAAGCAGAGGTTCGGTCAAATCTTTCAAAAATGCTTCCCACAGAGTATTTGAACGGGCAAAAATCGCTCGTATCCGCTCACTTTATCTTTGCACGAAAACTCTTCGAGTTTCCGCACAAAGAGGGGCAGCTGTGAGCACGTGATTTTTGCCTCACGAAAACTACTCCAAAATAAATCAAAAATAAAATAAATTTCTTTTAGTGTGCAATTTTTGAATTTGCGTGGTGTTAAATATTTGTGTTATGTCCGTAAATATTTACGTTGTCATAATAAAATAAAAAATAAAATAAAATACATGTTGCATGCATATCTAGGATTTAATTATGCATTGATTCAAAATAAAATCACAAAAATATGCATTTTGTTCTATTTTAAATATTCCACTGTGTGATTAATGTTTTGTCTGTATGTTGAATAGTTGTTATAAAGTGATTAATATTGTTTAGAAGTTAAAATTATTTTATAATTAAAATTAGGAATTTAAATTAGAAAATTGAAATAAAAAAATAAAAATAAAATAAAATAAAATAAAATAGAATATGAAAATCGGACCTGGATTAAAATCCAGGCCCAAATCAAGTTACCCCCCCCCCCACAGCCCAATCCAAACAGCCCAGGTCCGGTCCAATTCAAACGAGTCAAAACGACAGCGTTTGGTCGTAGTTTATCAAGGACCGTTGGATCAAATCCAACCAACGGCTGAGATCTCATCACCTTAACCCGTAGCCCTTACCCGACCCAATGCCCCGATTCAGCCCGACCCCAGCATTAAACCAAACGACATCGTTTGGCTAAATGAACTAATCCTGGCCATCTATTCTCTTTGATCCAACGGTCAAGATTAATCCACCTTCCCCCTATATAAACCCCAAATCCTTACCCCGGCCCCCCTAGCCAAACACCCCCCCTCCTTCCCTGTTCATCATCGTCCTCAAACCCACCCCTAACCCTAGCCGCCCTAGCATCCCATCGCCTGAAACCCGGCGGCATCAACGCCGCCGGTCACCACCTTAACACCCCAGAACTCCCTGAACACCCTTTATCCGAATATGTTAGCCGCTTGGCTCGAATCTTCCTGAAGGTTCTCGAATCTTCATTTGAAGATTCGAGCCAAACTCAGATCTAAACCAAACAGCTCCTAGTTAACACCATAGCACCCCCTAGCATGCCTCGTTATGGATCCGGTGTTTGTTTGGCTCGAATCACTTCAGAGCTTCTCGAATCTTCATTTGAAGATTCGAGCCAAACAAGAACTCACCCAAATCTGTTCTAAACTAACACCAAATCACCCCTAGGTTTCCCTCACCCTTGTGTCATCATTGGCTCCCCTAGAATCCAACCAGAAATGGTTAAGCCACAAATCGAACCTTCAGGAACCCTAGAAATACCAGACTTTTGGATTCTGCCCAAATTAAATAGAAGATTGAGGTTTAATGGAACTTTCTGATTTTAAAAGAAGAAGGGGGTCCAAGAAGCACTAAAAGGAAATAGGGCAGACCTGTATAAGTATAGGGACTGGAAATTTGAAAAAAGGATCAGATTTTAAGAGGGAATTTGGAGAGAGAAATCAGTTTTCAGACAGAGATTTTAGAGATCAGTTTTCAGAGAGATTTAAGGAGATTTAGATCAGATTTTGAGAGAGATTTTAAGAAAAAATACACCTAGAGTGAGATAAAAAGAAAGAGAATCAAGCAGAAAATCAGAAATGAAAATCTGAAGAGGAAGAAGAAATAGAAAAGAAACCAAAAGAGAACATTCACACACACACACACAATCTGACACAGATACAACAGCAGAAACAGAAAAATCAGAAATAGGAATTTGAAACAGAAAAGAAACTGAAATCTGAAATATTGTTCTTTCGTTGAATCTGTTCGGATTTATTTGATTCCATTTTTCAGTTAAAATCTGAAGTTTCTTTAAAAATACTGTTACTGTGCATCTGGGTTCCTCGGGTCTTATTATTGCTCAAATCTGTGGAAGTACTGATATTCTGCCAGTATTTTGTTACTGCTGCAACTGCTGAAATTTACTTCTTCTACCTTCATTTCCAGGTACTTATCTTTTAAATTCTATGTTGGAAAGAGATTCAGCATGACAAATCAATGAAGCTTGAATTGCAATTCTATCTTTCCATTTATCTAAGTTTGTTATTATAAATTTCAGTTTTGTTTCATGTTGTTTAATATAGTAGTATGCTTGACATGTTAATTATCAGCTGATCATTCTCTTTTGAAATTCATATAAGTGTTCTGATAATATTATCTATTCCAGAATTTCATTAAAGTATAGTTATGATTGAATTGTCAAGATAGGGAATATGGCATGAAGTTGGCTATTAATTAAGTTTTACGACATTGTTAGGAGGTATAAAGTATTCTGGGAATATCAAGAAAATGCGTGGTTAGTGTATTTCGATTATTTGGTTGTGGATTAAGGCTAGATGATGATTGGTTGCATTTTATCCATATATGGCATAATAGTGATTATGGTTAACATCAATAGTCGAAAGTGGCATAGTATATTCCGCTATGTTTGCAAACGTCAAAATATGACGAATAATGTTGTATGCAATATCATCTTATTAAGTCAATTATGTAGATTTGTTCTCTCTCTTAATAACAAATGGCCTGGGAATTTTACAATGCTAATGTTAGTGTTTAGCAATGATTCACATAAATTGAGAATCAAATCGGTTAGATTATATATATACCTTACGTTCAACCATAAGCAGAATTAACAAAATAATTAGGCCTATTAGATTAAAAGCAAGTATATGAGAATAAGATGAGATGTACAAGCACAAATTGCAACACTTTATATCAATGGTAATTAGAAATAGAATTTGCACTAAATAAATAATGAAAAATTGTTCAAAAATACTTCTTCCCTTCATAAATCATTTTTGTTAGTTTCATATACAATTCATTCTTTGGCATATATATATATATGTTGTATTTGCTAAAAATCATATTTTTATTCTTTTCTTTGAATTTGAATAGTTGGGATGAATATAATTTATACTCGGAAATTATAATCGACGGGCAACATTTAATAAATTGTGAATTCTTTTAAAAGAATTTAAAGGCATCCCTTAAATGTGAATTTCTCAGGAATTTCATATAAAATGTGTAGATATAATAAACAATTCGTGGAAAACCCATAATATCATTAAGAATATTTGGCGTAATTAGGGATAGTTCGCGTAACTTGATTATATTGATAAAAGCAATTCGAATTATGCGTACGCGCAATTTCGAGCGAATATTTAATAAAAGGGATTTCTTCGAGGATGTAAAAATAATTTCATATAACCCAGGATGTGCAGTTCACTGTTTAAATATAAGGGTGGTGACGTTCTTAATTCTATTTTAAATCACGAACATATGAATTTGTAATAAAGGATATAATATGATCAATTATATTGTGTACACGTATGCGTGACATGATCCCCGTAATTATGAAAGGTATATAATACGAATATACGTACGCGTAATTCGTTTATATAATTGTAAACAATAAGTAAAAGCGGTAGTAAAATCATGCAATAAAAACGTATTTAGTAAAAAATCAAGATAATTAAGCCAATAATAAAAATAGTTGAGCGACCGTGCTAGAACCACGGAATTCGGAAATGCCTAACACCTTCTTCCGGATTAACAGAATTCCTTACTCAGGATTTCTGGTTCGCAGAATAATAAACAGAGTCATATTCTCCTCGATTCAGGGATTAAAACCGGTGACTTGGGACGCCTTAAAATTCCCAGGTGGCGACTCTGAAATAATTAAATAAATCCCGTTTTGACTGTCCTTCAATTGGAGAAAACTCCCCACGCGCCCCGCGGGCGCAGTAAAAATGAGGTGCGACACTATATCATGGATATTTCATAGCGTCCATGAAAGGCTAAAGTAATAACTAATACCCTGAGCCACAGATCAGAAGATAGCTTAAGCCTACATAAATGCTGAGATAAAAGATGAAACTAAAGAGTTACATCAGCTAAGTAAATCAAGAGTCTGATTATTAGACCTAAATAATTATAGAAATCGTGATTGAAACCATTGCAGATTCACTCTTAATATTAGAGATACAAGAGAGATAGTACATTAACCATATGCTATAATGACTCTACAATAAAGCTAGTTAGAAGAGTACCAGCCTCATAGAAAGTAAGTATGAAGCTTCCATCGGATTGTGTATGCACCAGAGGTGCAAGTATTATAGTAGAGCTTCAAGTTGTCGATGTGAATTATACCAATGTGGAATGGAGGTTATTAAAGAGATGGAAGATGTGATATGAGATTTTAAGGTATGTAAGGTAAAGGTGAAGAAGGTACGAGATACTCACGTGCAGAAGGTTATGAATAGTTTGCACTTCACGTAGAGGGCTAGAAGCACTGGGATTCAGTATCAAGAAATAATAGGGGCGTCGTCTGTATGCGGCGAAATCAGAGGGTCTAATTTCTTGCTATCGAGTCACTTCAGAAGAACACCTCGAGACCCCGAGGAGGCGAAGTTGTGACCGAGTTCCCCCCCCCCAGCTCGTCGAGGTCCGACTTAAAGAGGATACAGATCGAGGCTAGAGTAAAATAGGGGGTTCCCAAGGCACACGGCTAAGTCTAACAAAGCCGACCTACCTAGAGCCTGTATCAAGATGTCACGTCTAGCCGTCCCATCTCAATGCTTTTACAATTAATGTATTTTGTACTATGGCGGGGTTCCCCTCCTATATAAAGGGTATACTCACCACTTTATTATGGGGCAGCTGTTGTTCCAACCATTCTACATAATATCAATAACAACTCTCTCTATATCTCTTTTCTCTCTAACTTACTCGCTTGAGACTACCTCTTTCATTTATTGCTTTCATACTAGTTCTTCATTTATTGCTTGATATTGGCCATAAATAGCCTCTTTTATTTATATCCTAACTGTTAGCCCTTTCCTGATTATCCCCGATAGCTCGAGCCCGAGGCCAGGCATCGACCCCGAGGCCCCTCATCTGACAGTCCGAGGCCTAGACAGCAAGCCCCTCGGTTTGATTATAACCCTGTTTCAGTTCGTATTTCATCATTAAGCTTCATATATATAGCATCAACTGCCCTAACAACTAGCATAAAAATAGATCACCTATTTTTAGAGTCCAATATTAAAATCTAATTGTTATTACCAATTTTCACGGTAAACAGTTTGGCGCCCACCGTGGGGCTAAAAATAATAGTGATTATTTTCTTGTTGGTTTCGCCACACAACACAAGTTATCTTTCACACTTCTTCTTGTACAAGATCTTCGATTTCAGGTCAAAATGTCTGGCTCAGTGAACAGAGTTGAGAACAACAACCTTGAAGACTACGGAGAAAATGGTGTGGTTGTTCCAATTATTGGCACGCCACCACAGAACCCCAACAACGCGGCTGGACCAATTCCAGCAGACGCGGGTTCGCAAGACGCATAGCAGGTCAACGAAACCTTACACACTGACAGGAGCATACAACATGACGACCAACAGGAAGCCCAAAGAACCCCAGCTCGGGAAGAATGAGAAGTTAGCCTTCATGTTATTTTTGAAATGTTGCAGGCACAATAGCTGGCTATCGATCAGCTACAAAGCCACCCGAAGACTCTCAGCACGGTAGCACCGGGGATAGCTCCCCCAACCGAACAGGTACCTGAGAGATCGAGCAATAACAGATAGATAGCCGACCCTGCCATCGTAAAAATGCTCGAGGACCTCGCCAAAAGGATTGAATCGGGCGAGAAAATGATAGCAGAAAATGATAAGAAGGTCGAGACCTATAACTCCAGGGTCGACCAGATCCCAGGCGCACCCCCGGTCCTCAAGGGTGAGGATTCGAAGAAGTTCATACAAAGGCCGTTCCCCGAAGAAGCGGCCCCGAAACCTATTCCAAAGAAGTTCAGAATGCCGGAACTCCTTAAGTACAACGGGACCACAAATCCCAATGAACACGTTACTGCCTACACCTGCGCGGTAAAGGGCAACGACATAAAGAATGATGAGATCAAGTTCGTATTGCTGAAAATATTTGGGGAAACACTCTCGAAGGGGGCCATGATGTGGTATCACTACTTGGCTCCTAACTCCATAGATGCATTCGCCATGCTAGCAGCCTCCTTCGTAAAGGCACATGCCGGTACCATCAAAGTAGCAACGAGGATGTCCAATGTTATCAAAATCAAGCAAAGGGAGAACGAGATGCTACAAGAATTTGTGTCTTGCTTTCAGATAGAACGAATGGAGATACCGCCGGTCTCCGATGACTAGGCAGTACAGACCTTCACTCAAGGTCTGAATGAACGAAACCCGGTGGCTTCAAAACAGTTGAAACAGAACTTGATCAAGTATCCAGCTATGACCTGGTCGGATGCCCACAACCGGTACCAGTCACAAATCAGGTTCGAGGATGACCAGTTGGAAGCCCCTTCGAGTTCAGTATACTCGATCAGGTTTCTGGCAAAGAAACCGAAACCAAACAAAGAAAGATACCAGCCGTACGCCGAAGATAGGAGGAATGCACCAAAGCACAACCTACTCCACAATGGTCAGAGAATGGATCGAGGACAATGTCCTCGAGGGCTCATCAATAGAGCCAGGTTCGACGGAAATGTGAGGCAGATGGGGGCACCTCGCATACCATAATATAACTTCAACGTTGTTGTATCGGACATCGTGTTCACGTTCAGCAAAAAACCATGGATACCAAATGACCTAGGTCAAATCCTTCCCGGAAGAAATCATAACTTGGTACATGAACTTTATAATACACACATCCATATGATCAGAGATTGCCACCAACTTCGCAAGGAAACAGCCAAGCTACCCAATAAAAGTCACAGCCGAAGATTTTTGAACAATCGAGCTCAAGTTCAGTTCTGAGAAAGAAAGGTGGCCAAGAAGAAATGATGCCCTCACATTCGGCAAGGAAGGCTTCGAAACCTCGCCCCAACCTCATAACAACGCAGTGGTAACCTTCTTCTTCATTCGTTAATTTCAAATAAAATATGTGCTCGTGAATTCAGGTGGCTCGGCCAATATTATTAGGTCGAGGGTAATAGGGCCACTCGGATTGCCAGGCCAAATCATGCTCGCCTCTCAAATCCTTGACGGATTCAACACAGCGATTGAAACAATGAGAGGAGAGACCATTCTCTTAGTCAGCATGGACGACATAGACCGGAACGCCAAGTTCCATGTCGTCAAAGGAGACTCGAGGTATAAACGCCTTGTTTGGACGGCCGCGGACGCACTGCATGAAGGCGGTAATGTCCCTTCTTCGCCAAATATGAAATACCCAGGAAAGGATGGAATTAAAACTATCAATGAGGAGCAACACGCGGCAAGGGAAGTGTTCGTGTTACGTAACATAGCGCCGGCACTAATATCTCTACTCTCGAAAGGGTCAAAGGGTAATCAAACTATATTTTTGGCTAAGCCCGATTAAACATAGCGGAGGGCCGTACAGAGTCCTCACTCCAAACAACAATGACACATCAGGTCTCGGACAATCGCCTGTGCACCCCGCGATAAGGTAAGACCACATCCCTCTTTCGTTATTTTACACTAACCCATATACAGGCGCCCGGTCAGGGCGGTCGAAAGTGTTAACTCAACCCGAAGATCCCAAGGCCTTAATGGCATCCATTGCACTGTTTCCCTTCGGCCAGGTTTTTGTCCCGAAAAGGGTTTCGCCAGCAAGGTACATAACGGGGCAACGCGCTACCTAAGGAGGATTCGACAAGTTTGCAGGGCTTTTTTTACAATCAACCCCGAACACTGGAAGGCACCCCTTTGAAAGGCCATCTGCTCGGAATAGCCAGGAAATGACGATCAAAGTTCCAATAGAAAACAATGTACTGGGCCAAATGGTCTAATAAACCGTGTCCATATAAGTCGGGCTCGCTGCAACAAAACAGCATGTACTTATGCCAAACAATCAAAGAACATCTTTCGCCAAAGCATCTCGTACTCCAAAGAAAGTTCAGCATTTTCACTACGAGGATCCCTCAGCCGAGGACGTTCCAAAATACTTGGAGACTAGGCTTCGATCTACTCAGCCTACGAGCTAAACCTTCCGAGGTGCTCGAACATCACCGCAAATAACTTGAAATCAAGGTTCTTCCTGAACTAACGACGGGTCAGGCAAAATTATTCGAAAAAGTCCATAATAAGAGGAAAACAAAGCCTACATATGCCTAAGGGCAATGCGTAAGATCGGTTGTCGCCAGCACAATGATCCTCAAGGCCACACATACTAAACGATCGCAACAACCAAAAGCATAAGAGCCACTATCGCCAGCTTAAAAATTTGAAAGCTTGAGGGTCAAAGTGAGCTCGAGTCATAACTCGATTCGGAGACCAGATCCAAAATAGTTAACTATACATGCCTAAGGGCAAAGCGTAAGAGCCATTGTCGCTATCTTTATGAGCCTCAGGGACACATACATAAAAGGTCGCTTCGATCCAAGGCGTAAGAGTCGTTGTCGCCAACCCACAAAAATACAAAGCTTGAGGGTCAAGTGTGCTTGAGCCGAAACCCGACTCGGAGACTGAAGCAAAAATAGTTAAGTAAAGAGCCATTGTCGCCCGCCCATTTAGACACAAAATTTTAAGGGTCGAATGGGCTCGAGTCGAAGCCCGACTCGGAGACTAAACCCAAAACAGTTGAGAAAAAACATAAGATCTCTAATGCCAGCTTACACTAAAGGCTGCATCGACCGAACGCATAAGAGACCCCGGGCATGCCTGATGAGCTCCAGAGCCATATTACGAATATAAGGATTCCCACCAACTCTGAAACCAGTCCACCTAGTCAGAAGAAAAGTAGAAAGGGATACATAAGAAATAAAGCTTCAAGTTCTCTTCTATTTACATACATTAAAAAGTACATCCTCTATGTACAAACACGCTATGGAAATATCACAAACAAGATGGCAGAGTCTACGCCCCGCCCCTGAGGGCTACGACCTACCGACTTCATCTTCACCCTCCTCAACATCGGGCAGGAATGACCAAGCGTTGTGCTCGTCTGCCCTCGCTCATGCCAGCTCTTTCGGGAGAACAAAACTGTCACGACCCAAGCTTAGGGGCGAGACTGACACTCAGTGCCTCAACTATCCTTGCATATCACCTGTGACTCAAAGATTTTGAACATGTAATGTCATATTTTTGGCCATGGGCTGCAAGAATATGTACGATGTAAAGTATAAAACTGAATAGAGACTAACGCTGACTAACCATCAACATAAGGCTGGGCTGGCAAGGCCGTCATATTTACTACAACTGACAAGCCAACAAAATATATGTACAGGACCTACCAGTCCAACATACTGTATTAACTGACAGGACATATCTACAAGCCTTTAATAATAGATGTACTATGATCGGAACAGGGCCCCGACCTACCCATAACCTATCTACATATATACACAAGATACACACCACACTGCTAGCCCCGGTAACTCCAAAAGAAGGGGAGCTTACCGATAAAGCTAATCTCGGGCAACACCTACTGAAGAGGTCTACCCGTCTGTCTGTCTGACCCTACATGCATGAAATGCAGCATCCCCAGAAAGGGACGTCAGTACGAAATAATGTACCGAGTATGTAAGGCAATATACTGAAACTGAAACTGAACCGATAATATAACAACTGAGAACAACTGGGAGTCAAAGAAAACTCGAGGATATGCTCATCTGATAATACTGACTCAATTCTCTAAATATAGTAAGTAAAATAGTTGTCTGACCCTATAAGGTTCGGTATACATATATATCTGCTCTGCCGTAGTAGGCTCGCTCATAAGCGCTCAGCCATACTAGGCTCTGTATCTCGACCAACTGGGCTCGCCCATATGCGCTCGGCCACAGTAGGATCGTCATATAACTTACCATCTGATCAGAGGTTGCCCAATAGGGACCTGCCCATCGATTATAGCTCGATGGTAATGAAAATACTTCTAATACTACTGTATATATATAACTTCTCTGCTCTCTTGACTGGAAGAAGGAAATACTCAACTGAATATGAAATCCCGATAAGGAGAATATTATAACTTATAACACAAGAAAAACATACGCAATTTGCAAGACTGGCAAAATATACGTAAATTTAGGGATATGAATTTTTCTCTATGCCTCTACTTTACCCATTATTAATGTTGACTCCTACAGTACATTATTATATCCTATTGTTTCATGGGATTAATTGCTCGCCAACTATTTACACGTAAAACTACAAGTAAGATTTTAACTAGCTTAGAGATCTGATTGAATATATAATATATAATAATAACCTATCTAATTATGTTAGTGTCATATGAAAAAGCTTTCATTTATCCTAAGTTGCTGCTAGTACTAGACCTTTCATTAACCTTAGAAATTTAACATTGTCTTATATGTCTTGTACAACGTAAAACGGGTAGTACGATGTATTTTTATCAAACTCAAGTAATTACGGGGTCATGCCAAATGAAAGAAGAGCTTAGCCTTAACATACCTGAAGTAGGGGAAAAATTCATTTGATATTCTTGAAAAAGATTGCACCGTACTTCTTTAGAACCGCAAAATTCTATGTTGCTACAATTCCAACAATTCTTGTTGGAATTGTTTTGTTACAAGAAATTTTGCTGGAAAAATTGCTTGATTGATGTTTGTCCGAACTAGGAAAATGTTTGAAAGGAGTTCTGTTGGAAAGCATACAAAATTGGTTGTAACTTGTGTTTTTTGGAAATGGTTGAAAGGAAAATGGTTTTGAAAATGGTTGAATTAGGAAAGTCTTACTCAACACCAATGCTTTACACGTAACTACACAAGATTCCACCTTTTAATTAAAAACATTAGTCACCTTATCTTAATGGAGGAGCTGCCACCCATGTCATTTAGTCATTATTAAATATACCCCTAATTAATTAGGTAATATCCCATTATCCAATAATTAGTCAATTACCCACATAATTAAATCTTGTCTTAAATTACTTAAAATTTTACTTATTTTTAATATACTTTATACATTATACTACCATGGTCATATGGTAGCTTGCATGATACTAGTCCATAAGTGTTGGGTATTATAGCCCGGACCCTATTTTATCCAAATTCGACAACCTTTAACGAAACTCATTTTCTTTAACTCGCGTACCCTTCTTTCATGGTACTTACTTATTGCTTGGTATAAATAGCATAAATATGCTAACCTTAAGAAAATCGTATCCCCAAGTTTACGTCAATTAACTGAGGAAGAAACCTTAACGTACGAATAACGCGAGATGTAACATCCTTCCCCCCTTAGAAACATTCGTCCTCGAATGTTCAACTCCCCGTGATCTATATACCTTCGGCAAGGTCGTCTCTGTAACAACACCACTACCATCTCTCCCCGTAGAAGCTTAATAATCTAACGACACTCAGGACCATAATTATGAATAACGACGATAGCCTCTCATGACCAACGACAATAACCAACGTAAGAATTTATACACATACCTTATGATTATGATGTCTCAGTCGGATCCTTTTCTGGAGGAGGAAATAAGTAGGGATATTTAGACTTCATGCTTTCCTCGGCTTCCCAAGTCATTTCTTCCACCTTATTGTTTCTCCAAAGTACTTTCACGGAGGCTACCTCCATATTCCGCAGCTTGCGGATTTGTCGGTCTAAGATGGCAATCGGAACTTCCTCATATGATACGCTCTCTGTAATCTGTACATCATCCGTGGGCACTACTCGGGTAGGATCTCCAATGCACTTCCGTAACATAGATATGTGAAAAACTGGATGAACAGACTCCAGTTCCGAGGGCAATTCTAACTCGTAAGCTACTTGGCCCACTCTCTGAATGATCCTATAAGGCCCAATATACCGTGGGCTAATCTTGCCTCTTTTGCCAAATCTCATTACACCTTTCATAGGTGACACCTTTAAGAATACCCAGTCATTAACCTCGTACTCTAAATCTCGTCGCCGCAAGTCAGAATATGACTTCTGTCGACTCTGAGCTGTCAACAGTCGCTCCTGGATAAGCTTTACTTTTTCTATGGCCTGTTGAACCAGGTTTGGCCCATATAACCCAAATTCTCCAACATCGAACCACCCTATGGGAGATCTGCACCTGCGCCCATACAAAGCCTCACACGGAGCCATCTGGATACTGGAGTGGTAACTGTTATTATATGAAAACTCGATAAGAGGTAGATGTTCATCCCAACTTCTATTAAAATCCAGCACACATGCTCGCAACATATCCTCGAGCGTCTGAAGCGTGCGCTCGGCTTGTCCATCTGTTTGAGGATGAAAAGCTGTGCTGAGATTCACTTGAGTTCCTAGACCTTTCTGAAATGACCTCCAAAAATGTGCTGTAAATTGGGCCCCACGGTCAGATATAATAGATCCGGGTACTCTGTGTAGTCGCACTATCTCCTTAATATATAATTTTGCGTAATCCTCTGCTGTATAGGTAGATCTGACCGGTAGAAAATGAGATGATTTCGTGAGCCTATCGACTATCACCCATATAGAATCAAGCTTATGATGGGAACGAGGTAAACCTATGATAAAGTCCATGTTAATCGCCTCCCATTTCCATGTCGGGATCTCTATAGTCTGCATTAGCCCTCCGGGCTTCTGGTGCTCTATTTTCACCTGCTGGCAACTAGGGCATTGAGCGACATACTCGGCAATGTTCTTTTTCATATCGTTCCACCAATACACATCCTTAATGTCATGATACATCTTTGTCGACCCAGGGTGAATAGAATACCATGAATAATGTGCTTCTAACATAATCCTGTCTTGTAGCCCTGCTACCTCTGGAAAACACAAACGACCCTTGTATCTGAGAACCCCATCTCCTTTGAGTTCTAACAATGGCTTCTTCTGTTGTAGAACCCGCTCTCTCAACTTGACTAACTCTGGATCCTCGTATTGCCTCTCCTTTACTTCAGCTATGAGAGATGATTTTGAAGTATTTTGGAGTACAACTCCTCCATTGCCAGAGTCCACTAATCGAACCCCCAAACAAGCCAATTGATGAATCTCCCTTGTTAATTGTCTTTTCTCGGCCTCTACATGTGTTAAGCTACCCATAGATCGGCAACTTAAAGCATCTGCTACAACATTAGCTTTCCCAGGATGGTAGAGAATGTTAACATCGTAGTCTTTCAATAATTCAAGCCATCATCTTTGTCGCAAATTCAACTCTTTTTGCTTGAGGATATATTGCAGGCTCTTATGATCTGTGAATATATCAACATGCACACCATATAAATAATGCCGCCATATCTTAAGTGCATGGACAACCGCAGCTAACTCGAGGTCGTGGGTCGGATAATTCCGCTCATGCTTCCTTAACTGCCTTGAAGCATATGCAATTACTTTTCCATGTTGCATCAGGACACATCCTAACCCGACACCTGAGGCATCACAATACATGGCATAACCATCTGGACCATCTGGAAGTGCCAGAACTGGTGCTGAGGTCAATTTGTTCTTAAGATCTTGGAAAATCTGCTCACAGGCCTCTGTCCACTGAAACTTAGTCGCTTTCTGCGTCAGCTTTGTTAATGGTGCTGAAAGAGAAGAAAACCCCTCTACGAACCTCCGATAATATCCTGTTAAGCCTAGAAAACTACGAATCTCTATCGGAGTGGTAGGTCTAGGCCAGGATTTCACAGCCTCAATCTTCTGAGTGTCTACCTTTATACCTCCGTCGGATACAATGTGCCCCAAGAATGCTACGGACTTTAGCCAGAATTCACACTTAGAAAACTTAGCATACAATTTATTATCGCGGAGGGTTTGGAGTATTGCTCGTAGGTGATCCACATGCTCATCCTCTAAACGTGAATAATCCAGAATATCATCAATAAAGACTATCACGAACAGATCCAAATATGGCCGGAATAGGCTATTCATCAAGTCCATAAATATGGCAGGTGCATTCGTCAACCTGAAGGACATAACAAGAAACTCAAAGTGGCCATATCGGGTCCTGAAGGCGGTCTTGGGAATATCTTACTCCCGAACTCTAACCTGGTGGTACCCCGACCTCAAATCTATCTTTGAAAAGCATCTAGCTCCCTGCAACTGATCAAACAAGTCATCTATCCTTGGAAGGGGGTATTTATTCTTAATAGTTACCTTGTTCAGTTGCCTATAGTCGATACACATCCTTAGCGATCCGTCCTTTTTTCGTACAAACAATACCGGTGCACCCCAAGGTGAGGTACTAGGCCTAATAAAACCTTTTTCCAGTAAATCTTTTAATTGCTCCTTCAAATCCTTTAATTCGGCAGGTGCCATTCTATATGGAGGGATGGATATTGGTTGTGTTCCCGGAAGCAAATCGATTGCAAAATCAATCTCTCGCTCTGGAGGAATACCTGGAAGTTCATCTGGAAATACATCCGTGTACTCTTTTACTACTGGAATAGACTGAAGTATAGATTTCTCAGCATCGCCATCTTTAACTCGCACAATATGATAGATGCACCCTTTTGCGATCATTTTCTTGTCTTCAAATAGGAAATAAACCTGCCTCTGGGTGTCGCTTTATTACCTACCCATTCGAGGACTGGCTTACCCAGAAAATGAAATCTAGCTATCTTTGCTCGACAATTAACCGTGGCATAACAAGCTGCCAACCAATCCATGCCCATGATAGCATCAAAATCCAACATCTCTAGTTCAACTAGGTCGGCTGAGGTTTGACGACCACAAACTGTTATCGTACAACCTCGGTAAACACATCTAGCGATAATCGATTCTCCGACAGGTGTAGATACCGTAAATGGATCACTTAGTATTTCAGGCACTATACCAAATTTTCGCGCGACAAATGGGGTAATACATGATAAGGTAGATCCTGGGTCTATCAAGGCATAAACATCGTGAGAACAAATAGTCAACATACCTGTCACAACGTCTGGTAAAGACTCTTGGTCCTGTCGACCTGCTAGCGCATAGATACGATTCTGGTTACTACCTGAACTGAACCCTCTACCTCTACCTCGACCTCTACTAGCCAAAGGCCGAGACTCGTGCCCTGAAGGATGCACCGACATAGCTGATCCTGTTGCTGAATTCGTTGGTTGCGCCATATCCCCAAAATCCTTATTTGCGCAATCTCGCATCATATGCCCTGGGCATCCACATGTATAAAAAGCATCAGAACCGGCTCAACATTGGCCCAAGTGTCCTCGATCGCAGATGGCACATCGTGGCTGAAATGGCCCTGTCTGTCTCAAACCTCATTGTTGCTGCAACCCTGACACTTGGGGGCTCTCACCTAGTCCTGACTGAGTATAGCGGTCATACCTGTACCCCTGTAGCTGAGGTGGCGGAGGTCTAGGTGGTCGTTTTCTGGGGCCGGTAGCTCCCCTGAGACTGCTCCTGCGACCTGACAAACCTCATCCTCTTACGCTACCCTGACTCAGTCCTCTCCGCACTCTACTGCCGATGACTACCCCTTTCTATATTCTAGGCAAATGCCTGAATTCGCGAGATATCCATACTATCCTGTAATGCAGCGGTGGCACACGCCTCAATCAACTCTGGGGCCAACCCCTCTATAAACCTGTGGATTCTATCCCGCATAGTAGCAACTATGGATGGTGCATATCTGGCCAAGGAGTCAAAACGGAGACTATATTCTCGAACACTCATATTGCCCTGCTTTAGTGCTAGAAACTGATCGAGTCGGGCCTGTCGGATTTCTTATGGTAAGTACTGGTCAAGGAAGGCATTTGAAAAATTCTCCCAAATAGCAGGAGGGGCATTACGTCCCCTGGACCTTTCCCATCCCTCATACCAAAGGATGGCTATATCTCGGAGTCGAAAAGCTGCTAACTCAATTGCCTCTTTCTCCATGGTATGCATAACCCGAAAAATCCTATAAAGCTGATCTATGAAGTCCTGCGGGTCCTCCCTCTGCTCTGTCCCCGTGAACTCTGGGGGATTCAAAGCAATAAACTCTCGGACCCTTGAACTCCCAGATCCCTCAGAAGGTCATGCACTAGAGGATGCCCTAGCCTGTTGCTGGGTAGCTACCAACTGTGCCAACAAATGCACCACACCCCTCAAGTCCTGATCTGATGGAAGCAGAGGGGGAACTGGATGTGTGGTCTCCCTAGGAATCTCCTCAGGTGGCGGAGGAGCCGGTAATCGCTGAGTAGGGGTCTCTCCCTGCGACTCCGATTGGTCCCCATCTGTTGGGGGTACCCTGCTAGTCCCCTCACCTAATGCTGGTTCTCTACTCTGACTAGCAGTAGTCTTACTAGTTATCGCCATCTGTGCATGCAAATGTCAATACGTAAGTTTAACTCAAATTTTCTACAACTCAGTGCTACAGCACGATTTAGATTTGAAAAAAAGGTAACCAACTCCTAGATGCCCTGTAGTCCCTTGCTTATATAATGTGGTGCACCACACATTTATAAACAAGAACCTACTAGACACGGCTTGTACACTCCCTAGGACAGAACTGCTCTGATACCACTTTTTGTCACGACCCAAGCTTAGGGGTGAGACTGGCACTCAGTGCCTCAACTATCCTTGCGTATCACCTGTGACTCAGAGACTTTGAACATGTAATGTCATATTTGTGGCCATGAGCTGCAAGAAAATGTACGATGTAGAGTATAAAACTGAATAGAGACTAACGCTGACTAACCATCAACATAAGGCTGGGCCGGCAAGGCCGTCATATTTACTACAACTGACAAGCCAACAAAATATACGTACAGGACCTACTAGTCCAACATACTGTATTAACTGACAAGACATATCTACAAGCCTCTAATAATAGATGTACTATGATCGGAACAGGGCCCCGACCTACCCATAACCTATCTACATATATACACAAGATACACACCACACTGCTAGCCCCGGTAACTCTGAAAGAAGGGGAGCTTACCAATAAAGCTGATCTCGGGCAACACCTACTGAGGAGGTCTAACCGTCTGTTTGTCTGACCCTGCATGCATGAAATGCAGCGTCCCCAGAAAGGGACGTCAGTACGAAATAATGTACCGAGTATGTAAGGCAATATACTGAAACTGAAACTGAACCGATAATATAACAACTGAGAACAACTGGGAGTCAAAGAAAACTCGAGGATATGCTCATCTGATAATACTGACTCAATTCTCTCAATATAGTAAGTAAAATAGTTGTCCGACCCTATAAGGCTCGGTATACATATATATTTGCTCTGCCGTAGAAGGCTCGCTCATAAGCGCTCGGCCATACTAGGCTCTGTATCTCGACCAACTGGGCTCGCCCATATGCGCTCGGCCACAGTAGGATCGTCATATAACTTACCATCTGATCAGAGGTTGCCCAATAGGGGCCTGCCCATCGATTATAGCTCGATGGTAATGAAAATACTTTTAATACTATATATATATATAACTTCTCTGCTCTCTTGACTGGAAGAAGGAAATACTCAACTGAATATGAAATCCCGATAAGGAGAATATTATAACTTACAACACAAGAAAAACATACGCAATTTCCAAGACTAGCAAAATATACGTAAATTCAGGGATATGAATTTTTCTCTATGCCTCTACTTTACCCATTATTAATGTTGACTCCTACAGTACATTATTATGTCCTATTGTTTCATGGGATTAATTGCTCGCCAACTATTTACACGTAAGAACTACAAGTAAGATTTTAACTAGCTTAGAGATCTGCTTGATTATATAATATATAATAATAACCTATCTAATTATGTCAGTGTCATATGAAAAAGCTTTCATTTATCCTAAGTTGCTTCTAGTACTGAACCTTTCATTAACCTTAGAAATTGAACATTGTCTTATATGTCTTGTACAACGTAAAACGGGTAGTACGATGTATTTTTATCAAACTTAAGTAATTACGGGGTCATGCCAAATGAAAGAAGAGCTTAGCCTTAACATACCTGAAGTAGGGAAAAAATTCATTTGATATTCTTGAAAAAGATTGCACCGTACTTCTTTAGAACCGCAAAATTCTATGTTGCTACGATTCCAACAATTCTTGTTGGAATTGTTTTGTTACAAGAAATTTTGCTAGAAAAATTGCCTGATTGATGTTTGTCCGAACTAGGAAAATGTTTGAAAGGAGTTCTGTTGGAAAGCTTACAAAATTGGTTGTAACTTGTGTTTTTTGGAAATGGTTGAAAGGAAAATGGTTTTGAAAATGGTTGAATTAGGAAAGTCTTACTCAACACCAATGCTTTACACGTAACTACACAAGATTCCACCTTTTAATTAAAAACATTAGTCACCTTATCTTAATGGAGGAGCTACCACCCATGTCATTTAGTCATTATTAAATATACCCCTAATTAATTAGGTAATATCCCATTATCCAATAATTAGTCAATTACCCACATAATTAAATCTTATCTTAAATTACTTAAAATTTTACTTATTTTTAATATACTTTATACATTATACTACCGTGGTCATATGGTAGCTTGCACGATACTAGTCCATAAGTGTTGGGTATTATAGCTCGGACCCTATTTTATCCAAATTCGACAACCTTTAAAGAAACTCATTTTCTCTAACTCGCGTACCCTTCTTTCATGGTACTTACTTATTTCTTGGTATAAATAGCATAAATATGCTAACCTCAAGATAATCTTATCCCCAAGTTTACGTCAATTAACTGAGGAAGAAACCTTAACGTACGAATAACGCGAGATGTAACAAAAACCCCAAGTGCCGATCTCCTCAAGAACCCTTTTTCGGGATATGCAATGAATATATTCTTCGATCTTCTCTTCATGATCGAGGACCCTCTTCAACTCGGCTTGGGCATCGGTAGCATCCTTCAAATGAATCGTCATCTCCTTATCAGCCTTAGTCCGGCTCAATGCTGCTTCAACCCGAGCATCAACGATCTCAGCCCTGACCTTCGAATGTTTGGACTCGAACTTCGTGATCATATCCACTTGAACTGAAGCATTGTCATGAACTAAGCGGAGTTGGGCCTCGAATGCAGGAACTCTAGCCAAGGCACCCTTCTCCTATGAAGCCTAAACCTGCACCTGAGCTCTTGGCTCGCCACAGTCATTCCTGACCCTGTCGGCTTCACTCCTAAGGCGCTCCATATCCTCCATATTTTTCTGCAATTGGGATAGGCAAAAATATTAACCCAAAAGGTTAAAAAGTGAAATGCATACCACTAGAAATTACCAGCTCCATCAAATAGCCCTCGTAATTCGAACCTCGGTACGCCACATATCGCCAGTGTGTAAACTCAACTTCCTTCTCCTCGAAAAGGAGCCTAAGGGACCTACCCTCATCCAGAGCTTTCCGGAGCATGACGGAGAAGCTTAGACCTAATCCTGTCAAAGGCCTGCAGAATAAAAGCTTGATAAGGAAGGGAAGACGCGAGATTCAGAAAGCATGTGCCAAAACTCACCGCAAAGTGAAGTCGGCGGACTTCCTCAAAGGCCGAGCACACCTCTATTGATCCAGACCCCTTGGCCCTCGAAGAACCAACCTCGGTGGAAACATGATCGCTCAGGGGAACTTTCTCTCCAAGGCCAGAAACTATGGGTACAGCAGGCTCAGGAGAAGTCCCCCCCTCAAAGACTCGGCCCCGTTTCGCCCTACTGAAAGCTCCAACGCACTGCAAATGCATATCCCATTTATCATTTTCGTCCCTCATCTCGAAAGCTGGCAACTCCTCCCTCTCTCCGGAGGAACGCAGCCTCACCCTTGGAGACCCTCCGATACCTACGACAAAAAGATTAGTGCATGAAAAAGGGAAAATGTCTTCCCAAATGTACGAAGGATAAAGCAGTGTATGCACGTACCATGCTATTTTGCATCCCACCTACTCTGGGACACAATTTTCCACCTACGCTCATCATAAGTCGAATGGGTCACCAGCTTCCGGACCTCGCCGGGCAGATCGGGAACTTCGCTCGGCGCCCATGAAATTGCTGCAAAAAAGAAGGAAACGCTATTACAAAACTAGCTTTCACCGTGAGTGAATCTAAGAAACCACGAGACGCTCCACTCACGAGTGTAATTTCATTTCTCGGGGAATGGCATAAGTTCCACAGGGATAACGTCAATCGTCCAAACCCGGACAAATCTACTAATCCACTCTCGATCTCCATCTTCCTCATCATCAATAACAAAGGGCGTGGACGAACAGCACCACAAGGTTAGCAGACCTCAATGATGAAAAGGCCGGTACAGCCTGACGAGGTAACTGAGCGTGAATTCAAGCTGTGCTTTCTCTGCAAAGAACCTCATCATCGACACTATTCGCCAAAATACGGATGTATCTGCGCTAAAGCAACCCGATACTTTAAACAGAAATCAAGCTCGAACCTATCAAGGGGGCCTAGCGCGAAAGGGTACAAGTACACGTTCAAGAATCCATCGGCGAGGTCCGTGATACCCTCATACGAGGGAAGTGCCTGCAATGCTACCCCCTCACCCCATCCGCAGTCTCTCCTCACTATCTCCAGATGCTCCTCTCTTATCGAAGACATACTTCAGAGTAAACTCCCGTAACTCTCCCCTCTCTGTCGGGCAGACTCTGAAGTAGCAGTCATGGCTATGGTGGAATTAGCAAACTGAAGCGGGAACCTACACAAATGCTTTGGCACTTAAGGTAATGAAGGAATCGATGCCAAAGAAGAAGGATAGCTATCTGAAATAATGGGATCTTCTAAGAAGCGAGAGCAACCCCATATATATGTGGGGAATTAACAACGATTCGCCTACCTAGGTTAGGCCCCGGGAGGCCAACGGCTTCGGTACGGGTTCTGAGGTAGTACTCGACCTCGAAGTTTCCTCTCAAGGAGAAAAACAAGCACTTCGAGCTCCATCTATAAGGGCTCGACCTCAGGAAATCACCTAAATATGAGTAACCCCTCCTCAGAGACATGCTTACGATGCCTTAAAAGGTTGTCTACATCAAGTTCAAAGTAAATCCCCAAGTACACGAAGCTGACTTTCACTCAGAGGCCGCTCTAAAAGTTTCAAGGTTCGGTGCTCTATCTCCACGAGGCCCGAGGATCCTGATGACCCGGGTTTATCGTACCGCTTTAGTCTTGATCCGGGAAAAAACGATGAGCTTGAAAAGGAGCCATTTCCATCAACCAAAGACCGGAAAGAATACTCTCACCCAAGTTGGATATTGACGATCGTCAACAGAGACATACATTCAAAATCCCCGCAAATGCACAAGAATAAGTAAGAATATGGCAACTATCAAAAGTAGAAACAAAGAAGATATCCTTTTTATTTCATAAATACTGGCTTACAATGGCCCTTGAGGGGTCCTTACATACAATTACAAAAGCCCGCAAAGGGTCCTTACACAAAAACAAAGAAATAAAGGGGTATACACCCATAGTGAAAGCCTAAGGACCTAGTCCATCGTCGAAGGTTCATCTCTGGTATCAACATCCCCGAGCGCCGTCTCCTCGAGCTTGCATCCTCGAAGGCAACTCCTTCGATCGTCATCTCCTCTAGGTTCCCAGTTCAATCCCGTAGAGAGTCCTCGCTGAGGGAGAAGACGAAGAAGAGGAAAAGGGGGGAATTCAAAAGAGGCAGAGAAAAGAGACATAGCCCGCCGAAGCCAAAGATTGAAGATTCGGTGGGCCCCAACCTCAATTGCTGGTTGTGCCATTTTATCCCTCGGGAAATAAAAAACCCAAGGGATGAAATGCCATACCTGGATGGGATAGGAGAATGAGCAGGGGTGTATAGTCCGAATAACATTCTAAAAAAAGGGGAAAATCGATTCCCTGTCTATCGTCATCTCATGCCAATAAGGATAGCAGTAACAACTGCAACAACATCGGCAGCGATGGCAAGATGATATAATCTCGCTCGACAAAGGGAAGCTCAGGCAAAAGTCCACGACATGGCCTATCAGAACGCTGTCAAACGACCTT
Organism: Nicotiana sylvestris; assembly: GCF_000393655.2. Classification (NCBI taxonomy): domain Eukaryota; kingdom Viridiplantae; phylum Streptophyta; class Magnoliopsida; order Solanales; family Solanaceae; genus Nicotiana; species Nicotiana sylvestris. The sequence goes on along the minus strand of NC_091058.1, from coordinate 127,161,591 downwards.
AGGGCCAAGAACTCCAAACACGGTGATCAACAAAAGAGGAAGATGGCGAGGAGAAAGGGATAAATGAGCAAATGAAGCCACTTGGATAGAAAGATAACGCCAGAATGCTCCCATTTGTAGGATATAATGATACGGTCATCGAGGCCTTTGGAAGACTGACCGGCAGATACAATTGTTGCATTCTTGAAGAACTAAATCGATGGCGGTACTGCCACTTTGAAGAACAGGAATCGACAGCACATTAAATGGCATCGAAAAGACAAGTTCATGGGATGTCTCGCTTATCGTGAAAAATCACGCCATAGATTGCATCATCGGTATGACGTCATCACGGGAAGCCCAAGGAGTCAGGTATAATAATCGTTTCCCATCGCTTCGTTCTGGAAAACCCGGAGACTATCTGTATGCAGCGAAATCGGAGGGTCTAATTTCTTGATATCGAGTCACTTCAGAAGAACACCTCAAGACCCCGAGGATGCGAAGCTGTGAATTAGTTCCCCCACTCCCGAGCTCATCGAGGTCTGACTTAAAGAGGACACAGATTGAGGCTAGAGTAAAATAGGGGGTTCCGAAGGCACACGGCTAAGTCTGATAAAACCGACCTACCCGGAGCCTGTATCAAGACGTCACGTCTAGCCGTCCCATCTCCATGCTTTTACATTTAATGTATTTTGTACTATGGCGGGGTTCCCCTCCTATATAAAGGATATCCTCACCACTTTGTAAGGGGCGGATGTTGTTCCAACCATTCTACACAAGATCAATAATAACTCTCTCTCTCTTTTCTCTGTAACTTACTCGCTCGAGACTACCTCTTTCATTTATTGCTTTCATACTAGTCCTTCATTTATTGCTTGATATTGGCCATAAAAAGCCTTTTTTAATTATATCCTATCTGTTAGCCCTTTCCTGATTATCCCTGATAGCTCGAGCCCGAGCCCAGGCATCGACCCTGAGGCCCCTCACTGACAGTCCGAGGCCCCGACAACAAGCCCCTCGATTTGATTATAACCATGTTTTAGTTCGTATTTTGTCATTAAGCTTCATATATCTAGCATCAACTGCCTTAACAACTAGCATAAAAAATAGATCACGTATTTTTAGAGTCCCATAGAAAAATCTAATTGTTATTACCAATTTTTACGGTAAACATCGTCAGTGACATATCTACCATCCTATGGTTTCCAGGTAACGAGAGGTGTAGTTAAGAGAGTAAGTAAGAGTTAGAGACGATGTGATGTATCGCTTGAGGTTCCAGAATAACATAAGGAAATCTATGGTGCAAGAAAGATAAAGGAAGGGTGTGAGTAGTATAAATAGATATGCGTAGGTCGCAAGCTAAGATATTGTAGAGAGACAAGGTTTTAGGAAGACAGGATTAAGGATAAGAAAAGGCGAGTGAGAATAGATAAGTCCTCGAGATTAAGCCCATCAAAATAAGAGAGCAGATGGTTTCCGTAGGTTATAGCAAGCTCAGTATAGCACTAGTGAACCCAGAAGAGTCTAAGACTTGGAGCATCTACAAAAGATGGAATGTTGTCCCGGTAGTAGAATAAGGGTTTAATTATGAAAGATAACATGATGATATTTAGACATTTGATCGAGTAATGATCTACAAAAAAGGGATTTCATGAATTGCACGGGATTAAAATACCCCTATAAGATGAATCACATTGGGATGCTATACAATTATTGAAGTATAGTATCGTCCCTAGGTGGATTAGACAAATCACTTCGAATGTTCCTCGATGCGACGTGAGCCCGAGTGACAATGTATTATATAAGAGGTTTCAAGTTAAAAGTGGTAGAGTATAGATCAGCATTGAGTTGAATCAACAATAGATGGATAAAAGTTAACAAAGTATGGGATGAAATTAGGCGGCTATTCTTAAGATGAACAGTAATGAGGATGTATTAAAGGACTTAGATTTATACATATAGGATAAGCAATGAGAGTAACTTGGAGTTTGCTAGAAGATCTCAGTAACAATAAACCGAAGTAACAGCTATGGTATAATATGACCTACTTAAATGTAGTAAAGCCATAGACGCCTAGAGGGACAACTTGTCATAATTCTATATATGTTCACAAAGTGAGGCCAAATATTGGCTAAAATCTAGAGGAAAAAGGAGAGAAGAGTCGCATAGGCATACATACAAGGACAAAATTGTACAGACTGCATGATAGAAGGTAGCATAGTTACGAGATTTGAAGAATTTTGACCACAAGTCGTGGTGTGAGAAAGAGGCCTAAAGGGGGGAATGTCCTGGCCTTTGGATTTATTCACATAACAATTTCCTAGATGGCAAGGAGAGTATTAACGTATTTGCAATAGCTATAGGTCATGAGAATAATAAGTGCATCAGTCAACATTCGAGGATGAATGTTTAAAAGATGGGAATGATGTTACACCCCATGTTTTCGTACGTGAAAGTATGTCGTAAGTCAATTGATGTAAGCTCGGAAATGAGATTCTCTTTAAAAGTATATAAAGTGATCTAATAATATTACATTGCATATTTACGTTCAACATACAAATGACTAGGTTGAGGACGAATGCACTTAAACTTGAGAAAAGAGATTTTGGACAAATAAAAATGAGTTGCTTGCTTACCCCACTTTCCTGCTTCACCAACTTACTTTCCGTCCTACTTGCTTGAGCTACTCGACACATGTCTAAACTATTTAATGAGGATGAGACACATGTTTCAAAATGGAGAAATACCCAACATGATTCACCTACTTAATTAAGTAGGTGACAAGTAGGTACATCACCTACTTAGAGCTTGTGGATCAAATTAAAAGGGAATTGAAAAGGATAGAGATGGGTAACTCTTAGGACAGCCCAACACCCATCTTCCTAAGACCATTAGTGGGGCCATATAAACGTAGATGTATCTCAATTTTACTTAGAAAATAATTCATAATCCCTCTTCTCTCTCTATTGCAATGTGAAGTAGCTCCAAAATATCAGCCCAAGATCTCTCTCAAAGTTATCCTAGGGTTCAAGACATAATCCACAAGTTGGTAAAGTAGATTAACATCACCTAGTTATCTCTCTACTTTGTTATTTGGGGTAAAGAGCTTATTTGAGCTTGAACTAAAGCTTAGTTTTATGAGTATTCTTGCTGCCAAGGCAAGGCTTAACTTCTCCTATATGTATTTAAGATCATCTATGTATATCTAGTTGATTTGATAAAGGAAACTTATGAAGTAGGTTGAACTTTATGTTGAAGTGTTGTAGTTGCTGGACTATTTTGGAGTTGAATTCTTAATGTGTTATGATTGAAAATCAGTAGAAATAACTTAAGAATACTATTTCTATTGTGGTTGATGTGTTTGGAAGAAGAGAAGGCTTAGAAAGTGCAAGTTCGAACTTGGTTGTTGGGTAAGATGGTGTGGACTGTTTTTATGATTTATATTAACGAATATGAGGTTAGATATATATATATATATATATATATATATATATTGATATTCTGGACATGCTGGTCTTGTTGTTGGACTTGAGGAAAATGAAAAGAATAAGGGGAGGTGTTGTCCAAAATTTCGTAGATGCGCTAGTCGCTCATATGTGTTGAGTTCTAACTTCCGTAAGCTTAACAATGGTCCCTTATTGTTTGTTGTATATCGAAGTACTAAAGGGCTGAAGAGACATCGTGTGGTTAGGTAAACAATAAAGGTATGTTAAGGTTATCCCTTCTTTTCTTTTGGCATAATCCATGTGATACAAACGAAACGAACAAACGAGCAACTTTCACAAATGACACTATTCTTAGAAGTACTAGGGGTTCCTATGTTTTTGATTCCCCATGTGTCCTATTATTCTATTGTCTGTTTACGGGTCTCAGAAAATACGTAGTTGATAAAGTTTATCCAAAGGCATATTGGTCTTATGACATTCTGAAAGATCTTATTGACTTACTTCTTATGCATTGTATTCATTTATACCCACCGAGTCCGAGATGATATGATGGGATTCCCTCAGAGGCTTGACGATGTTATGTACTCATATACTTATGCATGGTATGACAATTACACGCATATGTATTCCATTATAAATGTTTCACAATTTACAGAGCTATTCAGACTTACAGGTTGAGTTCTTTACATCACGTTTCTTTCATGCCTTACATACTTTGTACCTTATTTGTACTAATGTCTTTTTGCTTGGGGATACTGCATTTCATTCATGTAGGTCTCGATAGATAGGTTGACAGTCCTCCTAGTAGGCTATCAACTCAACGGAAGTTGTTGGTACACTTCACTTGCTCCGGAGTTGCCTATGTGGTCGGTATGATTTGGACATGTATTGATTGATATGGCGGGGCCTGTCCCGACCTTTATAATGTTTATGTACTCTTAGAGGCTTGTAGACAAATGTCATGTATATGGATACTTGTATGGCTTTATCGGCCTATGTTTTGAGTGTACGAATGATCATGTCAGCCTTATAGGCCCGTATGTCACATGTATAAGTTTCTATATTATGTTTGGTCGTCCTATGTTTAGCATTCTTTTTTGTTTACTCTGGTTATCTCATGACGGCCTTTTCGGCTCATTTACCTATGATAGTATGATATAAAAGATAAGTTACGTTGGTATTTGGTTGATTAAGGCACCGGATGCCCCATCGCTGCCCTTCTATTTAGGTCGTGACAGTGATTTCCCTCTAGCAAACATCCGCATCCTCATCGACAACTGTGTGAAGCATGAACTACAATCGTTTGTCGATTTTTCTGCTGGATACCATCAAATATTAATGCACGAGGAAGACTCAGAGAAAACAGCTTTCACCATGCCTTGGGGAGTCTACTGTTATAGAGTTATTCCATTCGGTCTCAAGAATGTCGGTTCTACCTATATAAGGGCTATGGCAACCCTCTTTCATGACAAGATTCATAAGGAGATTGAAGTCTCTATGGACGATGTTATCATAAAATCTCAAAAGTGTTCCGAGCACTTGGACGACTTGATGACATTCTTCGAACGCCTGCGAAGGTACAGTTTAAAGTTGAACCCAGCAAAGTGTGTGTCCGAAGTCCCCATTGGGAAACTATTGGGTTTCAGTGTAAGCAGGAAGGGGATACACCTAGATACATAAAAAAAGGCCATCCAGGAATTACTACCACCAAAGATCAAGAAAGATGTCATGAGTTTCCTGGGAAGATTGAATTACATCGTTCGTTTCATAGCCCAGTCCACGGTGATATATGAACCCATTTTCAAGCTGCTAAAGAAGGATGGTGCCATGAAATGGATGGAGGAGTGCCAGAAAGCCTTCGATAGAATAAAAGAGTATCTTTCAAACCCACTAGTAATGGTTTCCCCCAAACTAGGGAAACCATTTTTACTCTCTTTGTGAGTCTTGGATAACGCCTTCGGCTATGTGTTGGGGCAGCATGACGAAGCTGGGAGAAAGGAGCAGGCCATCTACTAATAAGCAAGAAGTTCACACCATGTGAGGCCAGGTATACCTTGACAGAACGCACTTGTTGTGCTCTGACTTGGATTGCTCAGAAGCTAAGACTTGGATTGCTCAGAAGCTAAGGCATTACATATCGACATACACTATGCATGTGATATCTCGGCTTGACCCACTCAAGTACATTTTTCAGAAGCCAATGCCTACTAGAAAGCTAGCTAAATGGCAAATTCTCCTCAGCAAATTTGACATTGTGTACATAACTCAGAATGTTATCTAAGGATAAGATCTAGCCGATCACCTCGTCGAAAATCATTTAGATGGAGATTACGAACCGCTTACCACGTATTTCCCAGATGAAGAAGTATTATTTGCCAGGGAGGATATTGCAGAATAATACCTTGGGTGGAGAATGTTTTTCGATGGAATGGAAAACTTCAAAGGAGTCGGGATTGGAGCATCCTGATTTTCAGAAACTGGAAAACACTACCCAGCATCAGCAAAGATAAGATTCCATTGCACCAATAATATAGCTGAATACGAAGTGTGTATCCTTGGAATTAGAATGACAGTCGACATGAAGATCAAAAAACTTTTGGTCATAGGAGATTCTGATTCGCTATTACACCAAGTCCAAGGAGAATGGTCCACCAAGAATGTCAAAATACTGATGTATCTACAGTATGTGAAAGAGTTGTGCAAGAAGTTTACAAAGATTGAGTTCAAGCATGTCCCCAGGCCTCAGAACGAGTATGCAGACGCCCTTGCGACCCTATCATCTATGATTCGACATCCAGACATGAACTACATCGGCCCTATTCAGGTAGATATTAGGGATCAACATGCCTATTGATTCCATGTAGATGAAGAACCCGATGGTAAACCATGGTATCATGACATCAAGAGATTCCTTGTGACTAGAGAATACCCAGAGGATGCTACTAATGGTCAAAAGCAAGCCCTCAGGAGGTTGGCAAACCACTTTATCCTTAGCGACAAAGTTTTGTAAAGGAAGACCTCATATTTAGGTTTGCTGAGATGTGTAGACGATGCTGAAGTAACCAGAATGTTGGAAGAGATACATGCAGAGACATGCGGACCCACATGAACGAGTTCACATTAGCCTAGAAGACATTGAGAGCTGGATACTTTTGGATGACTATGGAAAGCGACAATATCTGCTACGTGCAAAAGTGTCACCAGTGCCAGATTCATAGAGATTTCATCCGGGTTCCACCAAATAAGTTAAACATAATGGGTTCACCCTGGACGTTCGTCGCCTTAGGCATGGACGTGATTGGGAGCCTAGGACCTGCAGCATCAAACAGACATTATTTCATCTTGGTAGCTATTGACTATTTCACCAAATGGGTTGAGGCATCTACTTACAAGGCCGTCACAAAAAAGGTAGTGGTGGATATTGTCCGGAACAACATCATCTGCAGATTTAGGATACCGGATTCAATCATCACAGGCAATGCCGCTAACCTTAACACCGAACTCATGAGAGAAATCTTTGAGAAGTTCAGAATCTTCCATCGCAATTTCACAACCTACAGACTGCAAATGAATGGGGCAGTCGAGGTAACCAACAAGAATATCAAGAGGATTCTGCAAAAAATAGTGGACAATCACTAACAATGGACGAGAAGATACCTTTGGTTTTATAGGGTTACTGGACCACCATTAGAACATCCACTAGGGCAATGCCAAACATATTTGTATACGACACTGAAGCGGTGATACCTGTAGAGGTTGAAATACCGTCCTTAAGAGTCATTCAAGAGGCAAAATTGGACGACGTGGAGTGGATACGGGCCAGGCAGGAACAACTCATGCTCATTGAGGAAAAAAGAATGGATGCAGTGTGTTATGGATAACTATATCAGAACAGGATAGCCAATGCATTTAACAAAAGAATGAAGCCTCGCCAATTCACATCAGGGCAGGTTGTTTTGAAGAAAATCTTTCCCCGTCAAGAAGAAGCCAAAGGAATGTTTGCACCAAACTGGCAGGGTCCTTACATGGTTCCCCGAGCACTGTCGAGTGGAGCTCTAATTCTGGTAGAAATGGATGGAAGAGTTAACACGAAGCCTATCAACTCAGATGCAATCAAGAGATACTATGCCTGAAGACAAATAGAGTTAGGGTTATTGATGTAACAAAACTACATTCAACCTGACTTCCCATTGAGGGATACATAGACAACCCATGTAGGGTTTGGTTTCTCTCCCCCATTTCTCATGTAATAGAAAAACTAGATACTACTTTTGTTTGTTTTTCAGGAACTACGCCGACTTGATTTCTTCATAAAGGAATACGTATGTAATCCTCATTGGATTCAGTCATCTTTTATAATTGAACTACGTTTTGGCATGATTCCACTTGGATAAGTAGGTTGTCTGAGTTAGACTCGCCCATTTTCAACCTTTATCTCATCATTTTGCATCTGTTATTGTCACACCTCCTTTTTTACCACCCGAGAGGGGATATAAAGGAGTTTTTCCAATTAAAAGTGACATTATTCGAAATGAGATTATTTTCTTTATTTTTTCAGAGTTGCCACTTGGAATAGTTTATTTGGTGTCCCAAGTCACCAGTTTATTTTAAATCCCAAATCGATGAAATTTTGACTTTACTTTATAAGTCTGCGAACTAGAAATTCTAGATAAAGAATTCTGTTAGCCCGGGTGAAGGTGTTAGGAATTCCCGGATCCCGTGATTCTAGCACGGTCGTTTAAACTATTAAAATTGGTCTATTATCTGATTTATTACATGTTTTAACCTATTGTGCATTTTTAGCTTTATAACCGCTTATTAATTATTTTAAACCGCTTTTAAAATTTATGGAATTATTTTTTGAACAAGTTACGATTGTTGTACACTTGTTTGTTTTGGAACACGCCGCAAACCGCGCTACATGAAATGCACCCCCGATTCGCGACATATTTTTTTTATTATTTTTCGAAGTTGTTATGATCGGGTTACATGAAATGCACCCGTGAATTGGGAATTAGGCATCATAACTACATCACGGGAATCGTACCCGTAGCTATGATGATTTTATTATAAACGCGCCTAAAGCAAACTACGAATGTTCAAAGTATTTTCTATACTAGTTATGGTAATAATATGAGGGCCATATATTATGGGATTCATTTGTAGATGGCAAACCTCAATTTATTTCAAAAACTGCTCAACTAAAGCAAACTACGGATGTTCATTATTTTCCTAAGACTAATTTGAGATTATCGCGAGGCCATGAATTATGTACAACATTGTGAGTTTGAGCAAATGGTTTTAACTGTGTGGCTGTTTTAACGAGAGACTAAATGCAACTCCATAATGGTGTTAATAATAATGAAGATTAAAGAAGAAAAGCAGGTATATAACCTAGAAAGTACAAGGCTGGAGTGCAAAATAATCAACTTCTAAGTGGAGAAAATTCAACCAAAAATATTTTGTAACTCCGCTTGGTTCCAATTAAACAAGGCTACATCATCCATTAACATATCATTTTGATATAATTGACCGGCATAATTCAATTTCCCATCAGAAATTATGTGGAATGCAAATTAAAAAAAAAACTTCTACAAACTTTTTCCTTCTCTAAGAAGAAACCTTATTGGAAACTATAGTCATTGCATCTCGAGTAATTCACTAAATAGACATTAATGAGATCTAACTTTTTCTGAACTGTCAATTACAATTAGTATAGAGGAAATGAATAAGTATGAGGCAATAACTCTCTAATTCATTAGCAACATCAACTAAGTGTTGCTTCTGAGTTCTGCAGGATCTCTCTCCAGAAACTCACTTCTTTTAATCAGTGTAAAGGAAGACAGAAAAATGCTACCAAACAATATCAACAACAAAACAAAAAATATTGAAAAATAAAACTTGAAACAAAAGAGTAATATTACCTGGCCACAATTAGCATTAACATCTTATCTTAACCATTCTTAAAAATCTAATGCCTAAATCAGAAGTGGAAATGGCTAAATAGAAATGTTCTGCACATGCTAGTAAATCCACATCAACACACTTAACAAGAAATCATGTGCACCCATAACAAACTAAACACGTTAAACACAGGATAGGACAATTACACCAGATTTGCATTTTTATTGACTCAAATTAGATTATTACAAAATGTAAAAAAAACATACCTAAAGTGGGGGAAAATCAGCCAATAAACCCAATGAATGTTTGAAATTAAGAAGTTGAACTCAGCAGAAAAGCCAACAATCACATCTCTTGACGGAATGGCGCATAGCTATGGAAGCGCTTCATGCTGGAGCGGGACTACACAAACCATTAAAGCTTCATCTGATAGTTCAATTTCCAAGTGGAAGATGAAATTATTAATTGCAGTCACCATAGAAAATGAATTGACCAAATTGAACTCTATAATTTTAGTATCCAGCTGAAAATTCCATGGAAATGAAATTCTTTGACAGTCTACGGTATTTATTTGCACCACTTTTGAATAGCGAAACAGAAATCGAAAGGGAAGGAATACATATGAAGAGAAAGTAGATGAGAAAATAAAGAAGAGAAAGTTAGAACGTTGGGAGAAGAAATGGCTGCCAGATTTTTGTGTTTTTTAGAGGAGTTGCGCGGTTGTCCTCTTTTTTTGAAGGGGAGGGTCCTGATTATTTTTTGTTTCAGCGCTGTTAGGGTTAAGGGAAGGGGGGTCTTAAGTAAACTGGATTTGGGCTGGGTCATTTTTTATTTGGGCCAACTAGGTGGAACAAAATTTTGGGCCACTGTATTTGTTTTTTGGGGTGGTCCAATACACCAAGACTAAATCAATTTCAGTACCCGTTTTCCTTTTCTTTGTTTTCTTTTTCTTTTCTTTAACTTAAAATTCTAATTAAATTAATTAAAATCCTAAATCAATCTATTTTTGTAGAAATTAAAAATTTTTATTTATTTTTAACATTAAAATGACTAATTAACTTTAAACTAAAGAAAAATGCTAATGTTTTAAAGACTAAAATTTAAATATGTAAAAATGACCATTTTTATGATTTTTCTTAATAAAATTAATTCCTACATGCAAATTGAACCTAAGATGACATGAAATTAAAATGTGATAGTTTTTTATGATTTAATATGATTTTAAAATATTAAAAATGCATGAAATGCAACTAAATAAAGAAAAACTCCTAAAAATTAATTAAAATTAATTTTGGTCTATTTTTAGGAGTTATTTCCATGCATGGCAAAAACTAGGTAGTCACAGCTGCCCCTTTTTGCTCGGAAACATGAAGAGTTTTCGGACAAAGATAAAGTGAGCAAATACGAGTAATTTTTGCCCGTTTGAAACTCCATAGGAAGCATTTGAAAGAGTTTGACCGAACCTTGCTTCGGAGGTTGCCTACATATCCTTGGCTATAAAGGAATCAGGTCGGTGTAGTTCTAAAAGTTTTAGTAGCTGGGACTACCGAGAAACTGTGATTTCATTGTTGTTGTTGTTGTTTCTGCTTGTCGAGCTCCTTATTACACCAAAATAAAAAATAAAAAGCTAAACTAGCTAAGCCTATTAACTACGAGTTACAAGATTCCTATCTATAATCCTTCTAAAGCTTAATCTTGAGTCTTGGATAGTTCTTCTTGTAGACTCTGATCTGAGTCTTGATGCTCGTTAACTGCAACTGCTGGTTCATTCTTCTTTAGCTTTTCGGATCAAGACGGGACATGCAAAGCTTGTGACTTTAATCATACCTTGAGCAGTCTGCATCTTTTCTCCGTTTCTATACTTATAGTTCAACTTCTTTTCTTGTTCTTCTTTTTCTTTATTTGGGTTGAGACTTCTTCTTTCGTTCATCTCAAAACTTATGCCTCACGGTGAAAACTTGTTCAGGCACCAAAGCGAACAAACGAATGAAATTTTCTGCCCTTGTTTTCACTAGGAAAATTTCGTGAGTTATTGTAACAAAAATCTAAACTATTTCTTTATTGAAAGCAATTAAACTCGGGAATGTGTATCCCTGAGAAAAAGAGATTAGGGAGTGGAGACCCTATATCTAAAATGCAATCAAATGGGGATCGGAGGCCCCAAGTTGGAAAGATTACCAGGTTATGCTGGAACTATGGCCGAGTTATGTCGGAAATATTCTAGGGTTATGCCGGGAAAGTCATTGGGTTATGCCGATAAAGAAAAAAAGTCCTTGGATTATGCTGGGGAAGGTCATCGTGTTATGCCGGAAAGAAAAAGGTCCTCGGGTTATGCTGGGGAGGTCCTCGGATTATGCCGGGAAAGTCATCAGGTTATGCCGGAAAAGAAAAAGGTCCTTGGGTTATGCCAGGAAGGTCCGCGGGTTATGCCGGGAAAGTCATCGGGTTATACTGGAAAAGAAAAAGGTCCTCGGGTTGTGCCGGGGAGGTCCATGGGTTATGCCGGGAAAGCCATCGGGTTATGCCGGAAAAGTTATCGGGTTATGCCGAAAAAGAAAAAGGTCATCGGGTTATGCCGGGAAAGTCATCGGGTTATGCCGGAAAGGTCCACGGGTTATGCCAGGAAAGTCATCGGGTTATGCCGGAAAAAAAAAGGTCTTTGGGTTATGCCTGAGAGGTCCACGGGATATGCCGGGAAAGTCATCGGGTTGTGCCCAAAAAGAAAAAGGTCCTCGGGTTATGCTGGGGAGGTCCACGGGTTATGCCGGGAAAGTCATTGGGTTATGCCGGAAAAGAAAAAGATCCTAGGGTTATGCCGGGGAGGTCCACGGGTTATGCCGAAAAAAGTCATCGGGTTATGCCGTAAAAGAAAAAGGTCCTCGGGTTATGCCGGGGAGGTCCACGGGTTATGCCAGAAAAGAAAAAGGTCATCCGATTATGCTAGGGAGGTCCACGGGTTATGCCGGTAAAGGTCATCGGGTTATGACAGAAAAGAAAAGGTCCTCGGGTTATGCCGGAAAAGAAAAAGGGTCCTCGGGTTATGCCGGGGAGGTCCACGGGTTATGCCGGAAAAGAAAAAGGTCCTTGGGTTATGCGGGGAGGTCCATAGGTTTTGCTGGGGATCAACTAGGGAGTGGAGGAACCCTATAATGGAAAAGACTACCAGGTTATGCTGGGAGTGACTAGGGAATGGGACCCTATGTTGGGAAAACGCAGCTAGAGATTGGGGACCCTAGGCTACCATGATTTTTTTTTAATTTTTCTTCTTCTTTTCTTTGTTCTTCAACTTTTCATTCATTTGCTTTTTTCTTTTTTTTATCTAAGAAAAATGAATAAAATGCAGGAAAGAATTTGGAGGAGACTTCCCTTTTTGGGTTGTTGCTACAAAGTTGTTTCTATCCCTTGCGCAGTTTCTTTTTGGTTGCACCTGCTTCTTGCAATGTTGCTTTGGATTGCACCTGTTTCATGTTTTCAAACAAAGAACAATTGTTAGTTTTAAATGGTGGTTGGTTTTGTGGCCTTGATTGTTTCAATCACTTGATCTCGGCTCGACTTCTTTGATGGAGATCTCAACCGCAACTTCTTGTTCCCTGAGGACCAATATCATTTCTGACCCTGGAGAATCTCTAGCTTTTCCAGACTTTGCCACGATGGTTGGTCACGAGGGACTTAAGCTTTCAACTTATTTCGCCATTGTGGGCCTTTCTCTTTTGACTTCCTTTTCTTCTTCTTTTTTTTCTTCTTCTTTTTTTCTTCTTTCTTTTTTTTTTCTTTTTTTTTTCTTTTTTTTTAACTTCGGAGCATTGGTTAACTTTTGCTCCTCAAATTTGGTGCAACGGCTAGTTGTGTGGGACTTAACCTTTTTCAACTTTGTTTCTCCTTCGCATGCCTTTCATTTCTGGCTTCTTTCTTCCGACTTCAATTCCAGAGCATTTGGGGTACCTTGCTTTTCAAACCTTTGACAATATGGTTAGCCACGTGAGACTCAACCTTTTCAACTTCACTTCTCCCTTATAGGCACTTCAATTTAATTTCTTTCTTTCGTGAACTTTCAATTTCAAAGCATCGGTCGTCGTGGCCAGTCGAGGTCGACTTGATGCCCCTGACGAGGCTGGGTGCCTTTTGCATATTAGCTTGTATCAAGTGAGAACCCTGTAAATCAGTCTTACCATCCTTTATTTGTCTTAGTTTTGGAACAGAGTTAGACCGAAAAGGATTCAAAGAAAACAAACAATGGAATGGAGAATGAGTTTAAAACAAGAAATGTCCCTTTCGGGGAAAGGAAAGGACTTATCTGGGGTACATGCGAACTTCAATAAACATGACATGCCTTTTGGACTGGATGCCTGATCTGTGTAAACCGTCCAATTCTCAGAAATTCATCACAATTTTTGCTTCAAAATCGAGAAACCCTGCTAGGAGTCTGTCGGTGCCGATGGCTGTGAGGATCCTCTTTTTGATCAGGGGAACCCTTTGCAGGTTTTCACGAGCTGACCTCTCTCATTTATCTTCTCACCATCACATTATAGTGCTCTTTGCAATTTTTCACTAACAAGACTCTCTAATTTCAATTTCTCTGCTTATTGTCGCCTCACGGTGCCCGTGTGGGTTTTCACCAATAAGACTCTCTCATTTTATTTCTCTGCTAACCATCGCCTTATGGTTCCCGTGTGGGTTTTCACCAATAAGACTCTCTCATTTTATTTTTGTCATTTTGTTGTATTAGATACAAGTAATTGTATTCTTCGGTCCTTGAACATTCTCACCGATTGATTGGAAGGACTTGAACAGGGTTTGGGTAAAAAAAAAATTGGATTGAGTTACAACTTTGGAATCTTTTGGGTGGGATCATCGTCGAACCATTATAACATTTGCCCCAGTTTTACTTTTTTGGGGAACATTGGATTTTTATTTTGGTGTGACTGAACCCCAGAGAGGCTGCCTACGTATCCTTTCGGAATCAAGTCGAACATAGTTCAGGAAACTTTATTTTTTTTATTTTCTTCTGTTTTGTTTTCTTTTCTCTTTCTTTTTCCTTTCCTTTTCCTCTTTTTTTTAAAAAAATTTTCATTTTGTTTTCTTTTCGCCCTTTTTTTATATTTTCCTTTTTCTTCTGCTTTTTTTCATTTGTTTCATTCATTTCATTTTTCTCAATAATAACTTCCAAGTTCCAAAGAGGGTAATCAAAGAATGGGAGCCGGCTTAAAGGGTTTGCAAAGGGTTGATAGTGTTTGGGTGGCTAGAATAAAAGCCTTCCTCATCCTAACCGGAGAACATTAATGTTATATAGAGGATCCAACATAGTACATTTTGGCTGCATTTGCATTGACAGTTGTTTCAAGGACATTTCTTTCTATGTGTCCCAAGTACAACACACTCTTTTGGCAGTACTCTTGTTGCAATGTATGGACCTTTCCAATCTGGAACCAATTTTCCTTCAGCTGTTCCAAATCTTTGTTTTATTTCCTTAAATTTATCCTCATTGCGATCTAATTCTTGATTCATTGCTTCGAGGTCTGACAGCTTTCCAGGATCTGGGCATGAAGTCTGCAAGCATATCATGTTATTGAAATCTGCATTTAACAGAACTGAAAAGAAAAATAAGAAAAGTGACAAGACTAAGAAAAGAGATATTCCTAGACAAACATCCGGATCACACCCTGAGATAATCCGGACGCAGAAAGGATAGCAAGACTAGCTACCGAGACTCCCGTCTGATGGGGAACTTTCAGGATTGGCAACCATTTTTTGGCTTTTCTTCTGTCTCGGCAATGGCTGCAATGGCCTTCAGCGCCGGATCAAATTCCTCAGCTTCACAATTATTTCGACTATTGGCCCGATGTTGTCGGCAGACAACAGATTGTTTATCACATTAGGAGCTTCTACATCCCGAAAAACAATTCTTTCAGCTTCAATCAAATCTTCAACTGCCCTTTTGAGGGTCCAATAGTCCTCTATACTGTGTCCCACTTCTTCAGAGTGGTATTCACATATAGCATTAGCTCGGTGCAAGGGGAACTAGGGGTTCGGCCGGTTCGGGGCCACTGGCTGCAAAGATTTAGCCTGATTAGCTTTTGGAACAAGATTGAATACGATTCACCAATAGGGGTGAACTGATTCTTTCTGAAAGGCTCTCTTGGGCGAGGATTGTATTGAGGATCATTTGGTTGAGAATTATATGGAGCTTGGTAACGATGGGCATTTCTGGGAGGTTGAGCTCGGTTTTGTGGATAATGTTGTGGCCGCGGGTAAGGTCGCGCATTCATCACCGCATAGGGAGGCGGTTCCACGGCATAAGCAGCATCTTGAAGGGGATAATAGTGTGGTGGGATGATAGGAGGCACATATGATTGGCTGAATGACCTACGGGCCCCCCTCGAGCTTAAAACCATCATGGCTTCCTCTTTACTCCCATTTCTGTTCATCAAACCCTCCGAACCATTCTGAGCAGACTGTGATGTGGACTTAAAAGCAGCATGACTCAAGATTCGACTTGATTTTAAACCATTTTCAACCATTTCCCCAATTTTGATAGTCTCAGCGAATGGCTTACCCACAGCAAAAATCATGTTCTGGAAGTAGTCAGCCTCTTGGGCATGCAGAAAGGCCATGACCATTTCAATTTCGTCCATTGATAGCTTTACCCTGGCAGCTTGCTCATGCTATTTGACGGCATATTCGCAAAAGCTTTCTGCGGTTTTCTTTTTCAAATTGGACAAAGAGTTTCTATAGGGAGCGATGTCCACATTATTTTGGAACAGGCAGATAAAATCTTGGACCATATCATCCCACACGTCCCAATGGGTAATTTCTTGATCCGTATACCACTCAGAAGCGATTCCGGTGAGGCTTTCCCCAAAATAGGCCATTAGCAACTCCTCTTTTCTACCAGCACCCCTTAACTTGTTACAGTATCTTTTCAGATGAGCGACCGGGTCTCCGTGCCCGTTGTATTTTTCAAATTTTGGCATCTTAAAGCCAGCTGGAAAGTGGATATGGGGAAATATACAGAGGTCAGAGTATGAGACACTCTTCTGGCCACTCAGACCTTGCATGTTTTTCAGGCTTTGTTCCAAGCTCTTCATCTTCCGAGCCATTTCCTCTTGCTTGGGACTTTTAACAATCTTTTCTTGCTCCACTAAGAAATCATATTGCGAAAGTTGAGTGAAAGAGTATGGGGTCACATATGTTATTTCTGATTGAAGCTGTGGACCCTGAAAGGCGAACATTCGAGACTCAACATACGGCC
This sequence comes from Nicotiana sylvestris, assembly GCF_000393655.2. NCBI lineage: Eukaryota > Viridiplantae > Streptophyta > Magnoliopsida > Solanales > Solanaceae > Nicotiana > Nicotiana sylvestris. The sequence continues at coordinate 127,145,013 of NC_091058.1, read as the reverse complement.
GTGGTAAAGTTGGTTGTGTTCTGGTGCAAACTGGTGCTGTAGAGAACAATATTGGAGGTGCCCAGGAAACTGGCGCCTGGGGGCGAACAACAGAAGGCATGCCAGGAATGTTGGACGGCATTGGAGGGTGCCCGCATGGGATGAGTGGGGTTAGGTACATGGGCGTTGGTAACCTCGCTTGACCTGGGGACCAACTTAAGGAACCCAGGGATTGCACTTGGTGGTTCCTTATCATTAGATCAGACGTCCCACATTTCCAATATGCGGAGACGCAACATCTTATTCTCTTCAGCAGCTGATGATTCTAGATACAAAATAGCCGATGTCGGGCTATCCTCAGGACAGATGATTGGTAGATTGCTTGTGGATGTCATCTGTACCTTTGGATCTTGTGAAGAAGGGGAGGCTAGACTACCAACAAAACCAACCACCAAAACCTGGCTAGTTTGCATATCAAACAACCTTGTTAGTTTTGAGATGCTTAGCAGATAGGAAATCGCACGTTTGGATGCAATGCGCTTAAACAGTTAAACGTTTCTACCATATGTTTCAACGATTGCATGTTTCATCCCGGCCTTAACTAACCCTTTTCACTCTGTACCTCTTTTATTTTATTTCTGCCTTTCTTAATCACTCTTGATTTTTTTCATATCGTTTCTGTCGCTCTTTTATTTTTTGGCACTCTTTTTTTTTTCTTTTCTGTCACTCTTTTATTTTTTGGCACTCTCTTTTTTTTCTTTTTTTCTTTTTTGTCACTCTTTTATTTTTGTCACTCTCTCTTTTTCACTCAATTTTTCTTCCTCTTTTTCTTTTATTTTCTTTTCACTCAATTAATTCTATGGCTATGATCGATTCCGATGGGGATTACCTACGTATCATGATGCCGCAGGAATCAGACCTTGCATAGTTCGGGAAGATTGAGAATGGAGTAAATAAACTAACTCTTTTTATTACTTTTTATAAAACTCAGACCATGAAAGCTTTAAGGCAAAAGAAATAAAAACATTTTTTTTTTATTTTTGATTTTTTTTGTTTATTTCTTTTGGAATTTTCGAAAGAAATGCTTTAAAAGAAGAAAGAAAATATTTTTTTATTTGGCTTTTTCTTTTATTTTTGAAAGAAAAAAAATCCTTTTCTTTTGATTTGAATTTTAGGAATTTCTTAAGTAAAAAGAAAATATTTTTCTTTGAATTTTCATTTGTTTTCTATTTTTCTAAAGAAGAAAAAAAATATTTTTGAATTTTTAATGCTGCCTCTTAATTTTCAAAAGAGGACCTTTTAAGAAAATGTTTTGGATTTCTGAGTTTTTATTTATTTACAAAAGCACTTCTAAAGAAAAGCGAAATTATTTTTGGACTTCAATTTTCAAAAAGTTTTCTGAAAGAAAGACTTTTAAACAAGGAAAAGATTTTTTTTTTTCTGTTTTTCTTTTTTGGGAAAAATACTTCAAAATAAAGAAAACCCGTATTTTGGATTTTGATATTTTATTTTATTTCTTTTTTTCCATATGAAAGACTTCAGAAAGAAAGAAACTACATTTTTTTTTAGTTTAAAAACTTCTTCTTCTTTTTTTTCTCTAAGGAAAGATTTCTAAACAAGGAACTAAAGGAAAATATTTTTTGATTTTTTGAAAATTGGGGTCAGAACCGATGAGGTTTGCCTACGTATCTCACATCCGGTGAGAATCAGACCCGCGTAGTTCGGTCAGCTTTGAGGGAACACGAGGAACATGGCACTTGAAAATTTTGGCTAATTTTAAAATGACTTTTCTTTTTTCAGAATTTCGGCAGAGTTTCAGAATTTTCTAAATACCTACCTCTCATTTTTTTTTAATTTTCTTTTTCATTTTTTATTTTCTTTCCCTATTCTAGAAGCCGGTCAACATGCAGGCCGAAACAAACAGATGCGCAAGTAGTACGTAAGATGCATCAGGATGGTCTTTTTAATTTGAGTACACCTGTCCTAGACGAACCCAGCCCCTATGTTGAGTCCCCAAAGTCAGATGCACGTGATGCAAACAAACGTACCTATTAGGGATCAGGTATGAGGCTATGTTATTCTAGGTTTAAAAAACCTAGGTGTATTGTTCTAAACCTGGCTTACCCGAGCGGACAGCTCGAGCCAGGGGGACGGGGGGCAGCTTACCGAAAATACAGAAGCTTCACCGGCTTTGCAACTTGTCTGAACCTCGTTCTAAAATTGGGATAATGACTCTAACAGAAAAGAAGTCACATGAAGTGCACACTTCCCAGATGATTTAGAAGACTCAGAGAGAAGAGGGTTTCGTAACAATTTATATACAGTCCAAACAATATCAAAGCGGTAAAAAGCGGCATTTAGCACACTAAGCTCAAACATAGAAAAGTCAGATAATAAATAAATCCAATTATAACAGTTATTCTAAACTCGAATTCTTGAACCCTGGACCAAAAGTTCTGGGTTATGGGTCCCCAGCATTGTTGCCAGAGCTGTCACACCTCCTTTTTTACCAATCGAGACGGGATATAAGAGAGTTTTTCCAATTAAAGTGACATTATTCGAAATGAGATTATTTTCTTTATTTTTTCAGAGTCGCCACTTGGAATAGTTTATTTAGTGTCCCAAGTCACCAGTTTATTTTAAATCCCAAATCGAGGAAATTTCGACTTTACTTTATAAGTCTGCGAACCAGAAATTCTAGATAAGGAATTCTGTTAACCCGGGAGAAGGTGTTAGGCATTCCCCGGTTCCGTGGTTCTATCACGGTCGCTTAAACTATGAAAATTGGCCTATTATCCGAGTTATTACATGTTTAACCTATTGTGCATTTTTAGCTTTATAACCGCCTTTAAATTATTTTAAATCGCTTTTAGAATTTATGGAATTATTTTCTGAACAAGTTACGATTGTCATACACTTGTTTGTTTTGGAACACGCCGCAAACTGCGCTACATGAAATGCACCCGCGATTCGCGACATGTTTATTTTATTATTATTCGAAGTTGTTATGATCGGGTTACATGAAATGCACCCCCGAATTTGGGAATTAGGCATCATAACTACGTCACGGGAACCGTACCCGTAGCTGTGATGATTTTATTATAAACGCGCCTAAAGAAAACTACGAATATTCAAAGTATTTTCTATACTAGTTATGGTATTAATATGAGGGTCATAAATTATGGGATTCATTTGTAGATGGTACACCTCAATTTATTTCAAATATTGCTCAACTAAAGCAAACTACGGATGTTCATTATTTTTCTTAGACTAATTTGAGATTATCGTGAGGCCATGAATTATGTACAACATTGTGAGTTTTAGCAAATGGTTTTAATTGTGTGGCTCTTTTAACGAGTGATTAAATGCAACTCCATAATGGTGTTAAGAATAATGAAGATTAAAGAAGAAAAGTAGGTATATAACCTAGAAAGTACAAGGCTGGAGTGCGAAATAATCAACTTCTAAGTGGAGCAAATTCAACCAAAAATATTTTATAACTACGCTTGGTTCCAATTAAACAAGGTTGCATCATCCATTAACACATCATTTTGATATAATTGACCGGCATAATTCAATTTCCCATCAGAAGTTCTGTGGAATGCAATTTAAAAAATTCTTCTACAAACTTTTTCCTTCTCTAAGAAGAAACCTTATTGGAAACTTTAGTCATTGCATCTCAAGTAATTCACTAACTAGACATTAATGAGAGCCAACTTTCTCTGAACTGTCAATTACAATTAGTATAGAGGAAATGAATAAGTATGAGGCAATAACTCTCTAATTCATTAGCAACATCAACTAAGTGTTGCTTCTGAGTTCTGCAGGATCTCTCTCCAGAAACCATGTGCACCCATAACAAACTAAACACGTTAAACACAAGATAGGACAATAAAACCAGATTTGCATTTTTATTGACTCAAATTAAATTATTACAAAATGTAAAAAAAACATACCTAAAGTGTGGAAAATCAGCTAATAAACCAAATGAATGTTTGAAATTAAGAAGCTGAACTCAGCAAAAAATCCAACAATCACAGCTCTTGACGGAATGGCGCATAGCTATGGAAGCGCTTCACGCTGGAGTGGGATTACACAAACCATTAGAGCTTCATCCGATAGTTCAATTTCCAAGTGGAAGATATAATTATTAATTGCAGTCGCCATAGAAATTGAATTGACCAAATTGAACTCTATAATTTTAGTATCCAGCTGAAAGTTCCATGGAAATGAAATTCTTTGACAGTCTACGGTATTGATTTGCACCACTTTTGAATAACGAAATAGAAATTGAAAGGGAAGGAATACATATGAAGAGAAAGTAGATGAGAAAATAAATGTCACGACCCCGGTTCGCCCTCCGTGAACCATCGTAACAGCACCTAGTCTCTACGACTAGGTAAGCCTAACAAATGCGGAAAAATAAACGAAACTTGCGAAAGAAATAATCAAAAGCCAAAAATAACCAAATGAAACTATATTTAGAATGCCGCTTGGCATATACAACACAACTTCTCAGAATCTAATACACTATCCCAAAACCCAGAAACTCATGGAAACACAAGCCTTTGGAATATCTAACAGTCTAACTCCAGAATATCTAACAAGAAAGAAAAATATAGAAGGGCAAGGTTTAACAGCTAGAATAGAAAGGGACTCCTTGGTCTGCGGACGCGGAAAATGTACCTCGAAGTCTCTAGAGCAGTCGCCTCCCTCAAGGATGGTAGGCTTGAGTAGCGGTACCTGGATCTGCACATGAAAAACATGCGCAGAAGGGGCATGAATACACCACAATGATACTCAGTAAGTGCCAAGCCTAACCTCGGTTGGGTAGTGACGAGGAAGGTCAGGTCCCAATTGAGATTAAATAAGATATAAGGGTTAACAATATGGAATAAAACAGTATAAATAAGTGTAACAACAAGAAATAACATAGGATTGAAAGAACAACAACAACTAGAACAGAAACAAAATAAAATACGGGAAGGAAATACAATTCAACATATAGATAACAACTGAGCATCTTCGAGGATACCGTCCTGTAGTCCCAATTACAACTGTCTAGTGGATCTCCCGGGATACCGTCCCGTAGTCCATCATATATATCTGAAGGATCTCCCAAGATCCCATCCCGTAGTCCAGCTATCAGTGCCCGGGTATCTACCGGAATCCCGATTCGTACTCCCCAAATATAAATACCCAGTACTGGGGGAATCTACCGAGTGCAGTCCCGTAATTCCATATAACTGTGCATGGATGATCTACCGGAATCCCACATCCGTAGTCCTAAATAAACAAACAAGGGGGATCTACCGGAATCCCACATCCATAGTCCCAAATAAACAGACAAGGGGGAGCTACCGGAATCCCACATCTGTAGTCCCAATGTAAATACACAGCAGCAGCAGGAAAATACTCAAAAATGGAAATTTCATATTAAGGCAACAAGTAATTCTAGCCTAGCATGCTGCACAGAAATCAAGTAAAGCAGGTTGAACAAATAAAGAAATTAAATCACTTAGACATGCTTTCCTAAGCTAACAACAGGCTTAATAGTATAAGTATTAAAAACAGGAAAGGAAACATACTAGTAAATACTTAATGGAAATTGGATTTCCAACAATTTGCACAAGTACGCACTCGTCACCTCACGTACAAGGCATTTCAATTACCATATATACCAATCCTAAGGGGAAGGCCCCCCACACAAGGTTAGACAAGCCACTTACCTCGAATCGGCTCGATAATCAATCCGAAACCACGCTCTTGCCACGAGTACTCAACTCCAAATGGTCCAAATCTATTTAATACAATTTCATAATGTGAATAACACTTCAAGTAACAGATTCTACAATTAAACTCTAAGCTAATACGTGAAATTATATAAAATGACCAAAACGCCCCTCAGGCCCACATCTCGGAATCGGGTAAAATTTATATTTTCAGAATCCTCAAACTCTCATGAGTCTAACCATATCAAAATTATCCCAATCCAATGTCAAATCTCCAATTAAAACTCAATTTCTTAGTCTAAGAACTTTTCCCCCAATTTCCACCAAAATTTCGAAATTAAAGGATGGATTTAAGTGTAGATTCATGAAAATTAGTCTAAACCGAGTAGGAATTACTTACCCAAATCTCCTAGGTGAAAATCTCTTCAAAAATCGCAATCTCCCGAGCTCCCAAGTCCAAAATATGAATTATGTCTCAAACCCTCGATTTTGGGTTTTAAAAATCTGCCCAGGGATTCCCTTAATCGCGAACGCGGTCAAACCTTTGCGTTCGCGAAGCACAAATTGACATTGACCATTTTTCCTTCTTCGCAAACACGTCCCCTTCTTCATGAATGCGAAGGCTCAGCTCCCAGCCCATCGCGAACGCGTAGACCAAGACCCCAGTCCTTCGCGGACGCGGGACCTCCCTCGCGAACGCGAAGACCAAACCTTCAGCTCCAAGTCCTATCCCTTTGCGAATGCGATGGCCAATTGTGAACATGAAGAACAACTGGTCTGCAACACAACAAGAGTTTTTCTTCAACTTCAAACATCAAAAAATGGTCTGGTTAACCACCCAAATAGTACACACAGGAATGAAATGAGCAGACTTGGTCAGTTGATCCACAATCACCCAACTAGCATCGAACTTTCTCAAAGTCCGTGGGAGTCCAGCCACAAAGTCCATGGTGATCCGCTCCCACTTCCACTACGAGATTCCTATTTGCTGAAGTAACCCACCCGGTCTCTGGTGCTTATACTTCACCTGGTGACAGTTGAGACACAAAGCTACTAATCCAACTATATCTTTCTTCATCCGCCTCCACCAATAGTGCTGCCTCAAATCCTGATACATCTTTGCGGCACCCGGATGGATGGAATACCGTGAACTATGGGCTTCCTCTAGAATCAGCTCTCGCAGCCCATCAACATTGGGTACACAAATTCGACCCTGCATCCTCAATACCCCATCATCATCAATAGTCACATCTTTGGCATCACCGTGCTGAACCCTATCCTTGAGGACAAGGAAGTGGGGGTCATCATATTGTCGCTCCCTGATACGATCAAATAAGGAAAACCAAGAAACCACGCAAGCTAGAACCTGACTAGGCTCCGAAATATCCAATCTCACAAACTGGCTGGCTAAGGTCTGAACATCTATCTCCATAGGCCTCTCCGATGCTGGTATATAAGCCAAACTCCCCAAACTCTCTGCCCGGCGACTCAAAACATCGGCCACCATATTGGCCTTCCCCGGGTAATACAAAATAGTGATGTCATAATCCTTCAGCAACTCCAACCACCTTCTCTGGCGTGAATTTAGATCCTTTTGCTTGAACAAATGTTGCAAGCTCCAATGGTTAGTATATACCTCATAGGGAACCCCGTACAAATAATGGCGCCAAATCTTCAGGTCCTGAATAATGGCAGTTAACTCAAGGTCGTGAACAGGGTAATTCTTCTCATGTATCTTTAACTGTCTGGACGCGTAGGCAATCACCCTACCGTCCTGCATTAACACCGCTCAGAGGCCAATCCTCGAGGCATCACAATAGACCATATAAGACCATGAACCTGAAGGCAATACCAAAACTAGGGATGTAGTCAAAGTTATCTTGAGCTTCTGAAAGCTCGCCTCACACTCCTCCGTCCACTGGAACGGAGCAACCTTCTGGCTCAACCTGGTCATAGGGTCGCAATCGATGAAAACCCCTCCACAAAACGACGGTAGTAGCCCGCCAAACTAAGGAAGTTGCGGATCTCGGTAGCTGAGGATGGTCTGGGCCAACTCTGCACGGCCTCTATCTTCTTCGGATCCACCTGAATACCCTCACTCGACACCATGTGGCCTAAGAATGCCGTTGAATCCAACCAAAACTCACATTTCGAGAACTTAGCATATAACTTTTTCTCTCTCAGAGTTTGAAGCACAGTCCTCAGGTGTTGCTTATGATCTTCCCTAAGGTGATACACTAGGCCGAATAAAACCCTTATCAAGCAATTCCTGTAACTGATCCTTCAACTCAGGAGGAGCCATACGATACGGCGGAGTAGAAATGGGCTGAGTTCCCGGCAACAGATCAATGCCAAAATCAATGTCACTATCAGACGACATACCTGGAAGATCATCTAGAAACACATCGGGAAAATCCCGTACTACTGGGACTAAATCAACTGAAAGGGTATCAATACTAACATCTCTCACATAAGCTAAATACGCCTCATTCTCAACCATACGCTGAGCTTTAAGAAATGAAATAACTCTACTGGGAGTGTGATCTAAAGTACCCCTCCACTCAATACGCGGTATACCTGGCATAATGGGGCGACAATCAGTCCATGCCTAAGATAATATCGAAGTCAACCATACTGAGTAACAATAAATCGGCTCTGGTCTCAAAACCACTAAGAGCAACCAAACATGACCGATAAATCAGTCCACAATAAGAGAATCTCCCACAGTAGTAGAAACATAAACAGGGGAACTCAAAGAATCCCAAGATACACCCAAATGCGGAGCAAACTAAGAAGACACATAAGAATAAGTGGAGCCTGGATCGAATAGAACCGATGCATCTTTGTGACAAACCAGTATAATACTTGTGATAACAGAATCGGAGGCAACAGCCTTGGTACGGGCAGGAAGTGCATAGTATCTGGCCTGGCCTCCCCCTCTAGGGCGACCTCTACCTCCCCGACCTCCACCTCTAGCTAGCTAATAAGTGGGTAGCAACTGGAGCTGTAACCATAGCCTGAGAACTCTGCGGGGCACGCTGTGGCTGAGAAGTCTATAGAGGTGTACCCCTCCCAAGTCTGGAGCAATCCCTTACCATATGGTGTGTATTACCACACTCAAAACAAGCCCTGGGAGGACGTGGTAGTGGGAACTGTGCGGTACGGGTACTCCAAGACCCCTGAACACCTGAAACACTGTGTGAAATTTGAGATGCAAACTGAGCTGACTGACCCACAAAACCTCTACAATGTTGTACTATTCCTCCAAAATAAGGACCAGTGGGTCTCTCCAGTCTATGTGGTCTCCTTACTTCCCTATACTCTCTCTCCTAACCTTGTTTGCCCCTTCTATCCTAGGCCCACCCGTCCTCTACTCGGTAAGAGGTCCTCACCACCCGCTGAACTGGGACCATAGGCTGGTTCGCCATGACACTTGGAACCTGAACAATGAGATCTCAATGCTCTGGAGTACGGGCGGCGGGAGTCTGTACTCCTCCCCCGGCCTTAGATGTAGCTACAGCAATGGGAAACAACCTTACCTGAGTCAAAGTGGTGTACATGCTCATGAACTGTGCCAGAACCTCCTGAAGTGCTAGAATAGTAAGAGCAGTAGGCGTATCAAGTGCCTGGACTCCGTCTGGAACTGCTGGTAGCAGTTCGGTGGCAGCTCGCGCAGGTGCTCTGGCTGCACCACGTGCGCGTCCCCGGCCTCTACTCCGTCCCTGACTTCTGGTGACTCTCGCAGGGGCGCGGGTGCTTGATCATTTCAGGTAGCGCATGTCCTCACCATTGGTGAGAGAATAGAAGATAGAACTTCAGAATTCGTGATGTCAAAAATCTCATACAACAGGGAAATCAAATGAAGTGGAATTTTCCTAACGGTTACATAGCCTCTCGTTGACAAGTACAGACGTCTCCGTACCGATCAACGAGACTCTAATAAACCGGCTTGTGATCCATGACTCCTATGAACCTAGAGCTCTGATACCAACTTTTCACGACCTCGATCGCCCTCCGTGAACCATCGTGACGGCACTTAGTCTCTACGACTAGGTAAGCCTAACAAATGTGGAAAAATAAACGAAACTTGCAGAAGAAATAATCAAAAGCCAAAAATAACCGACTGAAACAATATTTAGAATGTCGCTTGGCATATACAACACAACTTCTCAGAATCTAATACACAATCTAAAACCCAGAAACTCATGGAAACACAAGCCTTTGGAATATCTAATAGTCTAACTACAGAATATCTAACAAGAAAGAAAAATACAGAAGGGCAATGTTTAACAGCTAGAATAGAAAGGGACTCCTCGGTCTGTGGACGCAACAGATGTACCTCGAAGTCTCTAGAGCAGTCGTCTCCCTTAAGGATGGTAGTCCTGAGTAGCGATACCTGGATCTGCATATGAAAAACATGCACAGAAGGGGCATGAGTACACCATAGCGGTACTGAGTAAGTGTCAAGCCTAATTTGGGTAGTAACGAGGAAGGTCAGGACCCTACTGAGATTAAATAAGATAGAAGGTTAACAGTGTGTAATAAAAAAGTATAAATAAGTGCAACAGCAATAAATAACATAGGATTGAAAGAACAACAACTAGAACAGAGACAAAATAAATCACGGGAAGGAAATACAGCTCAACACAGAGATAACAACCGAGCATCTTCCAGGATACCGTTCTGTAGTCCCAATTACAACTGTCCAGTGGATCTCCCAGTATACCGTCCCGTAGTCCGTCATATGTATCCGAAGGATCTCCCGGGATCTTATCCCGTAGTCCAACTATCAGTGCGCGGGCATCTACTGGAATCCCGATCTGTAGTCCCCAAATATATTACTGGGGGAATCTACCGGGTGCAATCCCATAGTTCCGTATAACTGTGTAGGGGGATCTACCGAAATCCTACATCCGTAGTCTCAAATAAACAGACAAGGGGGTTCTACCGGAATCCCACATTCGTAGTCCCAAATAAACAGACAAGGCGGAGCTACCCTAATCCCACATCCATAGTCACGATGTAAATACACAGCAGCAGTAGGAAAATATTCAGAAATGGAAATTTCATATTAAGGCAACAAGTAATTCTACCTAGCATGCTGCACGGAATTCAAGTAAAGCAGTTTGAACAAATAAAGCAATAAAATAATTTAGACATGCTTTCCTAAGCTAACAACAGGCTTAATAGTACAAGTAATAAAAACAGGAAAGGAAATGTACTAGTAAATACTTAATGAAAACAGGATTTCCAACAATTTGCACAAGTACGCACTCGTCACCTCACGTAAAAGGCATTTCAATTCACAATATACCAATCCTAAGGGGAATGTCCCGCATACAAGGTTAGACAAGCCACTTACCTCGAACCGGTTCGATAATCAATCTGAAACCACGCTCTTGCTACGAGTACTCGACTCCAAATGGCCCAAATCTATTCAATTCAATTTCATAATGTGAATAACACTTCAAGTAACTGATTCTACAATTAAAGTCTAAGCTAATACGAGAAATTATGTAAAATGACCAAAATTCCCCTCGGGACCACGTCTCGGAATCGGGTAAAATTTATATTTTCAGAATCCTCACACTCTCACGAGTCTAATCATATCAAAATTATCCCAATCTGATGTCAAATCCCTAATACAACTCTATTTCTTGGTCTAAGAAATTTCCCCCAATTTCCACCAAAATTTCGAAATTAAAGGATGGATTTAAGTGTAGATTCATGAAAATTACTCTAAACCGAGTAGGAATTACTTACCCAAATTGCCCAGGTGAAAGTCTCTTCAAAAATCGCAATCTCCCGAGCTCCCAAATCCAAAATATGAATTATGGCTCAAACCCTCGATTTTGGGTTTTAAAAATCTGCCCAGGGTTTCCCTTAATCGCGAACGCGGTCAACCTTTCTCGTTCGCGAAGCACAAATTGACATTGAACATTTTTCCTTATTCGCGAACGCGTCCCCTTCTTCGCGAACGCGAAGGCTTAGCTCCCAACCCATCGCGAACACGGCTCCCTTCACGCAAACGCGTAGATCAAGACCCCATCCCTTCGCTAACACGGGACCTCCCTCTCGAACGCGAAGTCCAAACCTTCAGCTCTACGTCCTATCCCTTCGCGAACGCGAAGAACAACTAGTCTGCAACACACCAGCAGTTTTTCTGCAACTTCAAAGTCAAGAAATGGTCCGGTTAACCAACCGAAACGCATCCGAGGCCCCCGGGACCTCAACCAAACATACCAACATATCCTATAACCTCATTCAAACTTGTTCCAACTTTTGGAACGCACAAAACAACATCAAAACACATATTTCTCATCGGATTCAAACCTAAGAATTCCAAAAACTCTAACAATACGCTTTCGATCAAAAATTCTATCAAACCTCGTCCGAATGACCAAAAGTTTTGCACACACGTCACATTCAACACTACAGAGCTACTCCAACTTCTGGAATTACATTCCGACCATCGGATCAAAATCTTGCTATCAAACCGGAAACTTCAAAAATTCAACTTTCGGCATTGCAAGCCTAAATTAGCTACAGACCTCCAAAACACAATCCGAAACACATCCCTAAGCCCAAAATCACCCAACAGAGCTAACGAACCATCAGATTTCCATTCCGAGACCATCTTCACACTGTTCCGACTACGGTCAACTCTCCAACACTTAAGCTCTCATTTAGGAACTAAGTGTCCCAAAACTCTCCGAAACTCAAAACCAAACATTCCGGCAAATCAAATTAGAAGAAATAAACTTGGGGAAAGCAGTTAATAGAGGATCGGGGCGTAAATTCTTAAGACGACCGGCTGGGTCGTCACAATAAAGAAGAAAAAGTTAGAACGTGGGGAGTAGAAATGGCTGCCAGATTTTTGTGTTTTTTCAAAGGAGCTACGTCGTTGTCCTCTTTTTTCGAAAGGGAGGGTCATCATTATTTTTGGTCTCAGCTCTATTAGGGTTAAGGGAAGGGGGGTCTTAAGTAAAGGAGATTTGGGCTGCGTCATTTTTTATTTGGGCCAGCTAGGTGAAACAAAATTTTGGGCCACTATATTTGTTCTTTGGGGTTGTCCAATACACCAAGACTAAATCAATTTCTTTTGCCGTTTTCCTTTTCTTTATTTTCTTTTTCTTTTCTTTAATTTAAAATCCTAAATCAATCTATTTTTGTAGAAATTAAAATTCTTTATTTATTTTTAACATTAAAACGACTAATTAACTTAAAACTAAAGAAAAATGCTAATTGTTTAAAGACTAAAATCTAAATATGTAAAAATGACCATTTTTGTTATTTTTCTTATGAAAATTAATTCCTACATGCAAATTGAACCTAAGATGGCATGAAATTAAAACGTGACAATTTTTTATAATTTTCTATGATTTTAAAATATTAAAAATGCATGAAATGCAACTAAATAAAGAAAAACTCCTAAAAATTAATTAAAATTATTTTTGGTCTATTTATAGGAGTTATTTGCATACAGGGCAAAAATTAGGTGCTCACAGCTATAGTCGAACTATGCATCGACCTGATTCTATTTGGATACGCAGGTTTCCTGAGTTAGGCTCGGTCATCTTCATATAAAGACCCGACTGGTAGTTTTGAGTAATTGTGCTCGGTTAGGAAGTTTGAGGTATCAAGCATCTTTATAATATATGTATCGACTTACATGCATGGTTGAATTTAGTTAACGGATGATTCAGAGTCAAATTGAAAGAAGGAAACTAGTTTTGGAAATTTAAACGGTGAGATTTTGACCGGAATTGGACTTTTGAGTAAACGGCCCCAGAATGGGTCGAGGGTGATCTCAACAGCTTCGTATGGTGATTTTGGACTTAAGAGCGCGTCCGGATTCGGATTTGGAGGTCTGTAGGGTAATTTAAGGTGTTTTGGCGAAAGTTGGAAAAGTTGAAGTTTGGAAAATGGAAACGTTTGACTCATAGTTGAATTTTGTGATATCGGGGTCGGAATGCAATTCCGAGAGTTGGAACAACTCCATTATGTCATGTTGGACTTGTCTGCTAAATTTGGCGTCATTCCGAGTTGATTTGATAGGTTTCAGCACGTGTTTTGGAAGTTGGAAGGTTTGAAAGTTCCTAAGTTCGATTCATGGTATGATTCGTCGTTTCGGCATTTTTGATATGATTTGAGATCTCGAACAAGTCCGTGTTAGGTTATATGACTTGTTTGTGTATTTAGATGGGGTCCCGGGGGACTCGAGTGTGTTTCGGATCATTTTGGGCTACTTTGGATGCTGATTATCTGATATCTGGTGTTGTTCTTCACGTTCGCGAGGAGCCTCCCGCATTCGCAAAGAAGAATTTGGCTTCTGGAAGTTTTTTCCTTGCGTTCGCAAAGAGACACTCGCTTTCTCCAAGAAGGAAATCTCAATTGCACATGTCTAACTTCGGAGGCTCATATCTCACAATCCATAAGGAATTTGGAGATGATCCAATAATTCAAGTTGTAGAACTTTAAGTCTAGTTTTCAAAATTGTAAATTAATTGGCATTTAGATTTGTGTGAAAAAAGTTATGGTAGTTACACTATAGTCTGTCCGGGAAGAGTTTGAAAATCTCTGCTGCATAGGGTTGACTTTGGAAGCTTATATCTCGCAATATATAATGACTCAGGAAAGGAGAAATCTATAAAACAATAGCCCTTGGTGTCTAGTTTTCAGAACATCAAAACCATTTGGCATTTGGAGTTATGTACAAAAGGTAATGGCCATTATACTAAAGGCTGTCTAGAATGAGTTTGGAAATCACTGACGAGGAATTTACTCATCACGAACGCAAGAGAAGGGTCGCGAACGCGAAGAACAACCCCTGGGCAGGTAGAATATATTCCCAAATCGAGGGTTAGACCATTTTATTCATATCTTGACTTGTAAAGCTCGGTTTTGAGTGATTCTTTGAGGGTTTTTCACACAAATCGATTGTGTAAGTGTTCTTCATCTAGAATCTAATATTCCATGATTTAATCTTCTTTTTAATCATTTAATTTGTGTTTTGGGTTGGGAGAAATGTTGGTTTTTGAAGGAAATTTCAAAAATGAAAAATCATGATTTGAGGATCAAATGGTATCGGAATTTGATAAATTTTGTATGGTTAAACTCGTATCGGAATGGATATTCGATTTTTGTAAAATTTGTCGGGTTCCGAGGTGCGGGCTCGATGGTCGACTTTTTGACTGATTTTTGAATTTTGTTAAAGATTGAGACTTTATGGTCCGGAATAGTTTCTTATGTGTTTTATTTGTGCTTTGAAGTTAATTTTGTTAGATTTGAGCCGTCCGGAGGTCTTTTCACCTGAGAAGTGCATTTTAGGGTATCGGTTTATCGTCTTTAAGGTAAGTGTCTTACCTAACCTTGTGTGGGGGACTTCCCCTTAGGATTTGAGTCTTCTATGCTAATTGTAGACCGTGCATGCGAGGTGACGAGTGTGTGCTCGGACTTATTTGTGGGAAATTTGCTCTAGGGTTCTTAGGTCTTTATGTTCATTATGTGGAAAGTATCCCGATATGATTGGGTTTAATAATTGCTTAAATTACCTCTATATGCCCCATATGATGTTGTTGGCTTTCTTCTAATTCTTACGTGTTACATTGATCCTTAATTGCCTTAATTGAAGTGATTGACTTCCTTATTGTTTGATATTTCTTGATTGTGAGTTCCTCTATGACTTCGTGCAAATATGTTACATGTCCAATTGTTGTGGTTACCGGTGTAGTTATCACGTGCTTATTATGTCTTGTTGTTATGTTGAGGTTATCGTGCTTCTTGGTTTTTCCGTGACTCTTGTTATGTACTTGTTGATTCCCTTGCCGGAATGTTATTACTTATGATATTGTTTCTCTTGCTGGAATATTGTTGTTATACTATTGTTCCCTTGCCAGGATTCTTTTGAGATTGGTGTTGATTTGTATATTGGTATCGGGTTGCACGCCGTAATAATATTATATAGGATTGGCTTGCACGCCGCAACAAGGAGTAATAAGGGTGGACAGGGTGGGTCGGGTTGCACACACCGCAACATCATTATATTGGGATCAGGTTGCATGCCGCAACATCATTATATGATTGGGATCGGGTTGCATGCCGCAACATCATTATATGATTGGGATCGGGTTGCACGCCGCAACAGTATTATATGATTGGGATCGGGTTGCACGCAGCAACAAGAAAGAACAAAAGTGAATATTGATTGCATGGTGAGAATTGAGAGTTAAAGCACGAAGGGTGATACCATGCACTTTATATTGCTGTGTTTATTTGTTGTTATCAATTCAAGTGTTCTAACTATTTAAATTCCTTTATTGTCGTGATCCCTTGTGTTGGAACCTACAGTGTTTTCAATACTTCGCCGTATTTATATATATACATTCCAATACTTCAAACTTCAATAATTGTTACATCTTTAATTCAATTAGTTTCTCAATTATATCCCCTTAAACCGTCTGAGGTTGTATTTTACTTAAAAAGAAATTTATACTAAGTTTTAAGTTATTAACTCCCATGTTAAAGGTAATAATCCATTTGATATTGTATTTTAATTGAAAGGGGTACTTTCTTTACTCAAATGATTTCAAAAGAAACAACCTCAACTTTTCTCGTTGGCTTTCCTAATTATTTTAGAAATTGTAATTTTCTTATATTAGGTAAATAAGACTTCTTGAATATCTTGAGTGCATTTGTACGGACATTATGTACTGTATAGCATGTGGATTTTGTTGTTAAAAGTGAGATAGAAAATATGGGGGCACGAGGTGCCATGTGGGCTGAAGGCTCGAAAGTTGAGATTTTGATATGAGAAACCGAGGAATGAGATAGTCGGGATTGTGTATTAGATATGATGTGATTGATTGAGTTCGCATCGCCTTCTTTATTTGAATACATTCTTACTTGTCTCTATTCTTGTTATGTCAGTGTTGATTTACCTGGTTATCTGATTTAATTTATTATCTGATTTACTTGGTTATCTGGTTTACTTGGTTATCATTCGTTACTACCCGTGTTCTCCCTTTATTGTTCCTACTGTTTATATTTTTGATTTCTCTCCGCTGTTGATATTACCTCATTATCTTTATCTCGATATTTTATTATCATATCCTATTCATTTCATTTGACCAGTAGGTGTCTTGATTGTTCCTTGTCACTACCTCGCCGAGGTTAGTCTTGATACTTACTGGGCACCGCCGTGGTGTGCTCATACTACACTTTTGTATTTTTCTTATGTACAGATCCAGGTATTGATTGATAGTAGTTGTGTGGGTCATCGTGGTGGAGACTCACGGTAACCTGTTTCTGCATTCGCAGGCCTCAGAGTCACCTTTGTTTGTATTTACATTCCATTAATTCCTTCTCGTTCTAGAATAGTGTTGTATTGTAACGACCCGGCCGGTCATTTTAAGATTTTAAGCTTCGTTCAGCAGTGTAAGGTCTGGAACAACTTCATAATATGAGTATCGACTTGTGTGCATGGTTGAATTCAGTTAACGGATGGTTCAGAGTCAAATTGGAAGAAGGAATCTAGTTTTGGAAGTTTGAACGGTGAGAATTTGACCAGAGTTGGACTTTTGAGTAAACGGCATCGGAATGAATTTTTGATGATTCCAACAGCTTCGTATGGTAATTTTGGACTTAGTCACGCATACGGATTTAGATTTGGAGGTCTGTAGGGTAAATTGAGGCATTTCGGTGAAAGTTGGAAAAGTTGAAGTTTGGAAAATGGAGAAGTTTGACCCACAGTTGACTTTTAGGATATCGGGGTCAGAATGCGATTTTGAGAGTTGGACAACAGCTCCGTTATATTATTTTGAACTTGTCTGCAAAATTTGGCATCATTTCGGATTGATTTGATAGGTTTCGGCACTAGTTTAAAAATTTGAAGATTTAAAAGTTCAAAAGTTCGATTTATGGTTTGATTCGTTGTTTCAGCGTTGTTTAATGTGATTCGTAATCTCGCGCGAGTCCCTGTTAGATTATGTGACTTGTTTATGTGTTTAGACGGGGTCCAGGGGCCTTGGTTGTGTTCCGGGTGGACCACGGGTCATTTTTCCCGTTTTTGGAACTGCTATTTTCTGCTTCTGATATCCTCTTTCGCGATCGCGAACAGCCTTTCGCGTTTGCGATGCTTTGTTGCTGACCACCTCGATATCCTTCTTCGTGTTCGCGTCCAACACTTCACGTTCGTGAAGCCCTACATTTTCCTTTTTCGCGTTCGCTTCCTTCCCTATGCGTTGGCGTAGGTTCCTGCCCTTTTTCTCCGCGTTTGCAAGCTCATCATCACATTCGCGATGAGCAACCTGGGCAGCCCTAACTTTTATTCTTCGCGAATGTGGTCCTCTCTTTGTGTTCATGATGCACAAAAACCTGGGCAGACATAATATATTCCAAAATCGAGGGTTTCACCATTTTCATCATATTTTGACTTCTAGAGCTCGGTTCTTGGCGATTTTTGGTGGGTTTTTCACGAAATTCGATTGGTTAAGTGTTCTTCAACTATAATTAAATATATTCCATCAATTTGTATTTATTTTATTATTTAAATTGTATTTTGGGTTGGGGAAGGAGTTGGTTTTGAAGAAAGATTCTAAAATGAAAAATCGTGATTTGAAAGACAAAATGGTATTGGAATTTGGTAAATTTTGTTTTGTTGAACTCGTATCGGAATGGGTTTTCAGTTTTTGAAAAAATTGTCAGGTTTCGAGGTGCGGGCCTGAGGGTCGATTTTTGGAACGATTTTTAGAATATGATCAAGTTGAGACTTTATGATACGGAATAGTCTCTTATGTGTTTTGTTTGTGCTTTGAAATTAATTTGGTTAGATTTGAGCCGTCTGGAGGTCTTTTCACATGAGAAATGCATCTTAGAGTATCGGTTTGTCGTTTTTGAGGTAAGTATCTTTCCTAACCTGATGTGGGGGACTTCCCCCTAGGATTTGAGTCTTCTATGATTGATTGTAATTTGTGTATCGAGGTGACGAGTGCGTGCTCGGACTTATCTGTGAAAAATTGGTGTTTTTAGAGTTATTAGATCCTTATATTCACTGTGTATGAATGTGTTCTTAACATGACTAAGATTCCTAATTACTAGTTTAACATCTATATGCTTGATTGGAAATAATTGCTTCATGATTCACTCTTATTGCTTAACTGACTCCTATTTGGTTTAATTGAAGAATTTCGCCTCTCCTATTGTCATGCTAACTCTTCGTAGTTGTTTGTCTTATTTGAGAACCATTAGCATCCTTCCTGAAACTTTGTTTAGTCTTAAGTGAAGCTAAAGATCATCTCTCCCTAATTGAATTGTCGAATATCCTCGAAATTATCCAACCTTAAAAAGGAGTTAGATAACATATATCCTTGTTGACTTGCCCTTATTTGGGACTACTTGACTCGCATTGATTTCCTTGTTATTGACTTGAATATTTTGGGATCGTCACTATATGTTAGCTCTCTCGTGTTAAATTGTTCCCTTTATATCATCATTCTTTTATGTGGTTGTTTCTTGTGAGTTGGTTCTACCGTTTCCTTGTAATTTACAGTCCTTAAGTTGACTACTTGTATTACCTTGTATTATTGTCATTCCTACTACTGTTATATGTATCATGGTGATGTACGAGCTTTCTGTTTTCCTGTGACTATTGTTTCTGTTAGTTGAGCTACGTATTTACTTTTGGGACTATGGGACTGCACCCGGGAGATCCCCCTGTACATATATTGATTTTAGTTATAGTGTGAGATACCAAGAGATCCCCAGCACACATGTATTGAGGATACCAAGAGATCCTCGAGATATCAGGAGATCCCTAGTACATATATTGAGGATACCAAGAGATCCCCAGCACATATATTGAAGATACCAAGAGATCCTAGGGATACCAGGAGATCCCTAGTACATATATTGAGGAAACCAAGAGATCCTCGGGATACCAAGAGATCCCCGGCAAGTATATTAAGGATACTAAGATATCCTCGGGATTCCAAGAGATCCCTAGTACATATATTAAGGATACAAAGAGATCCTCGGGATACCAAGAGATCCCTAGCACAAATATTTACGTTTGGAACTACGAGACGATATCCTGGGAGATCCCCTATTAAAATCATCGTGTTCTGAGTCGATGTTTTCATTGATTCTATCCATGTGTAAACATTATAGGTGTTGTCCGTTCCATTCCTTATACTTACTAGTTGGCACGAAATATGTTAGGACATATGCACAAACATACACGTGGTTAATCACCCTTATTGGGTAGGAGGCTCTTTGAGATTTCTGAGTATAGACGCACCCCTTGTTTATTTTCCTTTCATGTGAGAATGATTCTTTGGGCATGTTAGTTGTCAATATAAGGGGTGATGAGGGCACAGGATGCCAAGTGTTAGGGTTCAGGTATTGAGATCTGTATTGTATGATTATGAGAGGAGGTGTCACAGGATGACTTATATTCAGAGGATTTTCTTTTTTAGAAAATATTATATTTGAAGCATTATTTTGAAGGAAACTCTTTTGAAAAGGACACTTATTTGAAGGAAGTATAATTCAAACCAATTTTTACCACTTGAAAAGAGTTTGATTATTTGATTGATACTTGCTGGTTAAGACTCAAGGTAAAGGCTGTTGTAGTTGCTGAGTTATGACTTGCCCTTACTGTATTTGTGATTTCGAGTTGGGTTGTATTTTCTTTGTTCACTTTTATGAGCTTTATTATGGTTTTTCCACTATACTTGATATTTCCTTTCCTCATTGTATATTCTGTATTGTTAGAAATATCTCTTAGTCTTTCTATAGATATCAAGTTCGGTTCTTTTCTATACTTATACTTGTTCTGCTTATTAGACTAGTAGGTGTCGTGACTGTTCCTCATCACTACTCCACCAAGGTTAGTCTTGATACTTACTGGGCACTGCTTTGGTGTGCTCATACTACACTTCTGCACATTTGTTTTGTGCAGATCCAGGATTGACCGCTAGTAGTTGTGAGGATTCTTGCCGAGGAGACTCAAGGTAGTCCTACTGCTGCATTTGCAGGTTTCAGTGTCACCTTCCTATTTTATATTCACATTGTTGTACTTATCTCCATACGGTTTGCTTAGAAGTTGTAGCGAAACTTTGTAGAGCTTATGACTCGTACTACCGGATGTTGGGAAGTTGTTCATTGTATAAGGGATTTATCTCCGAAGAATTCTAGCTGTTATTAGTTATTGTTGTTATTCTGCATTTTAGTAGGCTTACCTAGTCCTTAAGACTAGGTGCCATCACGAAACCCAACAGAGGGAAAATTGGGTCATGACAGGTTGGTATCAGAGTTGTAGGTTCATAGGTGCTACGAGTCATAAGAAAGTTTAGTAGAGTCTTGAGGATCGGTACGGAGACGTCTGTACTTATCTTCGAGAAGCTACGGAACTAATAAGACAATCACACTTTTTTCATTCCTATCGTGCGAGCTTATTAATCCCGGAGTTTGAACTTTTATCATTCCATTCTCTCACCGACGGTGAGGACACGAGCTGCAGTTATCGACAGCGCTGCTTCCGGAGCGGGTGTCGCTAGAGGTAGAGGCAGAGACCGATGAGGAGTATGTGCCGCAACTAGACCACACTCAGAGCAGCGAGTTTCCATTAGTCCGGTCCCAGGTGTCATGGCAGCACAATTTGTGGTTCCAGTTCAGCCCATGGTTAGGGCAGCAACATCCAAGGGAGAACAACTTAAATTCACAAGGTTCAAGAAAAATGTGACCCTCCTACATTCAGCGGGTTATCTTAAGAGAGCACAATGGGTTTCATAGAGGAGTGCCATAGCATTATCGGCACTATGGGTAATGCAGAGACAAGTGGGTTGCTTTTACTACGTTCTAGCTTGACAAAGCGGCTTATCAATAGTGGCGAACATATGTGTTGGGTAGCCGGCCGATGTAGTTTCACATACATGGGTTCAACTTCCAGAAATGTTTTGAGAGAGTTTGTACCTCAGTCACTTCAGGATGCATGGCACAGGGGGTTTGAGCAGCCACGTCAGGGCATCATTAGTAATAGATTGTGTTGTCAGATTCAGCGATATAGCCAAACATGCACCTGCCTTGGTCGTTACAGTTAGAGAGCGAGTTTGTGGATTCATTGAGGGGATCAGCCATGATATTTGGTTCAGTATGGCTCGAGAGTTGGAGTCGGATGTTTTGTTCCAGTAGGTGATAGGGATCGTTTGCCGGTTAAAGGGCATATGGGACCGGTGAGAGGAAATACAAGATCAGGAAAGAGATAGTACAGGGAGACGAGGAGGCCTCATAGACCGAAGCGATCTACTGGCCCTTATTCTGGAGGCAGGGTGTGACATAGTGGAGATTTCGTGGGTCAGCCAGTTCAATTGCGCTTGAGGCTTCACACAGTGATTCAGGTGTTCATACGCCTCAGAGTACCCATACTGCATGATTCCCACAGCCACGTCAGTAGAGGGGTTGCTTTGAGTATGGAGATGTTAGCCACATGGTGAGAGATTTCCCCAGATTTCGGACAGATGTGTCATAGCAAGGTATTCAGGTGAGTAGAGGGCGCCCAAGAGGGGGAGAGGCTTGTCCCGTTGATGTGTTTCATATAGTAGGCTTAAGGCCGTTGCGCCAGATGATGACATTCAGGTATGATTTTGACGTGTTATAGAGGAGCATCATCCATAGTTCATACAATCCTACTTATTGGGGCGAGTTCCCCTATTTGTTGCTCCACTTATGGGTGCATTTCATGATTTGCACTCTGTTTATGTGTTACCCCGTTGGGAGGTTCTATGAGTGATAACCGTGTCTATCATTTGTTTTATTCATTGTTGAGAGTTATGAGACTAGTAGTAAATTCATGTTGTCCTTTTCGGTAGGCTTGATGTGATTTATGAGTATTTTATCTACGAGCTGTGATGTTCATGCTCCACCGGTGTGGGAGCCAGTACTTTTTGTAAATTGTGACGAAATTGATCTAGTGAGAGTTTCCAGCTGATTTGATGTGTACCACACTTGAGATTCAGAGTTGAGGGCAGGACCCTCGTGATTTCATGTGATTTGATATGTTGAGACTGGGATGTGTACCGTAGTGGGAGTTATATCACTATGAGATCTTTGTGATTCTTTTATATGCTTTAGTTCTTTCTTGTTAGATTGTATATGTTGATTAGTATTGATTGAAAAATTTGTGCTTATTGGGCTTGTTTGATAGTTCCTTTATGTAATTCCCTTTCCATATTCAGTCATTTTTGTTCTGTGGTTCTTGAGTTTTAGCTGTGGGGTGTGTGCCCATTGGTACTAGCTGAGATTTGATGATTCGGGCGTTTAGTTATGTGGCTTTTGTGGTTATTGTATCATCCCCAGGGTTATGGAGGTTTGAAAATGGTTCCTATTGAATATGAGGCTTATGGCCGGTGCTGAATTTGATTTCGGGCAATATTATTATCAGAAATGTTATTGTGGGCCTATGTGTGATGTTTCATCTTGTGTGGTTGTACCTATGGATGTTGGCTGAGTTAATGTAGCTAGTCGAGACTGGTACCGGATATGGATTTAGAATCAGGTCTCTTGGAAGTGAGTGAAAGGTGAGAATTTTGGCTCTAAGACTTATTGGTATTAGTAGAAAAGGCTAAATTTCAATTGAGATGGTGTCGTCAGGTTTATATGGATTGGGGTGACATGGGATCACCCGCAAGTGTATGTTGGAAGTGTGCATTTAGTGACTTGAGGACTTCGAGGCGAATCTTAGCACGTTTGAGGATGAACGTTGGTTTTAAAAGGGGGAGGATGTAACGACCCGGCCGGTCATTTTGAGAATTTAAGCTCCGTTTAGCAGCCTAAGGTCTGGAATAGCTTTATAATATGAGTATCGACTTGCGTGCATAATTGAATTCAGTTAACGGATGGTTTAGAGTCAAATTGGAAGAAGGAATCTAGTTTTGGAAGTTTGAAGGGTGAGAATTTGACCGGAGTTGAACTTTTAAGTAAACGGCCCCAGAATGAATTTTTGATGATTCCAACAGCTTCGTATGGTGATTTTGGACTTAGGAGCGCATCCGGATTAAGATTTGGAGGTCTGTAGGGTAAATTGAGGCATTTCGGTGAATGTTGCAAAAGTTAAAGTTTGGAAAATGGAGAAGTTTGACCCACAATTGACTTTTGGGATATCGGGGTCGGAATGTGATTCTGAGAGTTGGAGCAGCTCTGTTATGTCATTTTGGACTTGTCTGCAAAATTTGGCATCATTTCGGATTTATTTGATAGGTTTCGGCATGACTTTAGAAATTTAAAGATTTGAAAGTTCAGAAGTTCGATTTATGGTTTGATTCGTTGTTTGGGTGTTGTTTAATGTGATTAGTAACCTCGAGTGAGTCCGTGTTAGGCTATGTGACTTGTTTATGTGTTTAGACGGGGTCCCGGGGGCCTCAGGTATTTCGGGTGGACCACGGGTCATTTTTCCTATTTTTGGAACTGCTATTTTCTGCTTCTGATATCCTCCTTCGTGATCGCGAACAGCCTTTCGCGACGCCTTGTTGCTGACCACCTCGAAATCCTTCTTCGCGTTCGCGTCCAACACTTCGCGTTCATGAAACCCTGCATTTTCCTTCTTCGCGTTTGCGTCTTTCCCTACGCGTTCGCGTAGGTTCCTGCCCTTCTTCTCCGCGTTCGCGAGCTCATCATCGTGTTCGCGATGAGCAACCTTGGCAGCCCTAACTTTTCTTCTTCGTTAATGCGGTCCTCTCTTCTCATTCGCGATGCACAAAAACCTGGGCAAACACAATATATTCCAAAATCGAGGATTTCACCATTCTCATCACATTTTAACTTCTAGAGCTCGGTTCTTGGCAATTTTTGGTGGGTTTTTCATGAAATTCGATTGGGCAAGTGTTCTTCAACTATAATTAAATATATTCCATGAATTTGTCTTTATTTTTATCATTTAAATTGTATTTTGGGTTGGGGAAGGAGTTGGTTTTGAAGAAAGATTCTAAAATGAAAAATCGTGATTTGAAGGACTGAATGGTATCAGAATTTGATAAATTTTGTATTGTTGAACTCGTATCGGAATGGGTTTTCAGTTTTTAAAACATTTGTCGGGTTCCGAGGTGCGGGCCCTGGGGTCAACTTTTGGACCGATTTTTAGAATTTGATCAAGATTGAGACTTTATGATCCGGAATAGTCTCTTATGTGTTTTATTTGTAATTTGAAGTTAATTTGGTTAGATTTGAGTCATCTGGAGGTCTTTACACCCGAGAAGTGCATATTAGAGTATCGATTTGTCGTCTTGGAGGTAAGTATCTTGCCTAACCTTGTGTGGGGAACTTCCACCTAGGATTTGAGTCTTCTATGATTGATTGTAGTTTGTGTACACCAGGTGATGAGTGCGTGCTCGGACTTGTCTATGAAAAATTGGTCTTTTTAGAGTTATTAGATCCTTATATTCACTATGTATGAATGTGTTCTTGACATAACTTAGATTCCTAAATACTAGTTTCACATCTACATGCTTGATTGGAAATAATTGCTTCATGATTCACTCGTATTGCTTAACTGACTCCTATTTGATTTTATTGAAGAATTTCGCCTCTCCTATTGTCATGCTAACTCTTCGTAGTTGTGTCTTATTTGAGAACCATTAGCATCCTTCCTGAAACTTTGTTTAGTCTTAAGTGAAGCTAAAGATCATCTCTCCCTAATTGAATTGTCTAATATCCTCGAAATTGTCCAACCTTAAAAAGGAGTTAGATAACCTATATCCTTGTTGACTTGCCCTTATTTGGGACTACTTGACTCGCGTTGATTTCCTTGTTATTGACTTGTATATTTTGGGATCGTCACTATACGTTAGCTCTCCTGTGTTAAACTGTTCCCTTTATATCATCATTCGTTTCTGTGGTTATTCCTTGTGAGTTGGTTCTACCGTTTCCTTGTGATTTACAGTCCTTAAATTGACTACTTGTCTTACTTTGTATTATTGTCATTCCTACTATTGTTATATGTATCATGGTGATGTACGAGCTTTCTATTGTACTATGACTATTGTTTTTGTTGGTTGAGCTGCGTATTTACTTTTGGGACTACGGGATTGCACCCGGGAGATCACCCTGTACATATATTGATTTTGGTTGTAGTGCGGGATACCAAGAGATCCCCAGCACATATGTATTGAGGATACAAAGAGATCCTCGGGATACCAGGAGATCCCTAGTACATATATTGAGGATACCAAGATATCCTCGGGATACCAGGAGATCCCCAGCACATATATTGAGGATACCAAAAGATCCTCCGGATACCAGGAGATCCCTAGTATATATATTGAGGATACCAAGAGATCCTCGGAATACCAAGAGATCTCCAGCACATATATTGAGAATACCAAGATATCCTCGGGATTCCAAGAGATCCCTAGTACATATATTAAGGATACAAAGAGATCCACGGGATACCAAGAGATCCCTAGCACACATATTTACGTTTGGGACTACGGGACGATATCCTGGGAGATCCCCTGTTAAAATCATCGTGTTCTGAGCCGATGTTTTCATTGATTCTATCCCTGTGTAAACATTATAGGTGATATCCGTTCCATTCCTTATACTTACCAGTTGGTGCGAAATATGTTAGGACACTTGCACAAGCATACACGTGGTTAATCACCCTTATCGGGTAGGAGGCTCTTTGAGATTTCTGATTATAGATACACCCTTTATTTATTTTTCTTCCATGTGAGAATGATTCTTTGGGCACATGAGTTGTCAATATGATTATGAGGGGTAATGAGGGCACAGGATGCCAAGTGTTAGGGTTCAGGTATCGAGATCCGTATTGTATAATCATGAGATGAGGTGTCACAGGGTGACTTATATTCAGAGGATTTTCTTTTTTAGAAAAGATTATATTTGAAGCATTATTTTGAAAGAAACTCTTTTGAAAAGGACACTTATTTGAAAGAAGTATAATTCAAACCATTTTTTACCACTTGAAAAGAGTTTGTTTATTTGATTGATACTTGTTGGTTAAGACTCAAGGTGAAGGCTGTCGTAGTTGCTGAGTTATGACTTGCCCTTACTGTATTTGTGATTTCGAGTTGGGTTGTATTTTCTTTGTTCACTTTTATGAGCTTTATTATGGTTTTTCCGCTATACCTGTTGTTTCCTTTCCTTATTGTATCTTCTGTATTGTTAGAAATATTGCTTAGTCTTTATATAGATATCACGTTCGGTTCTTTTCTATACTTATACTTGTTCTGCTTATTAGACCAGTAGGTGTCTTGAATGTTCCTCATCACTACTCCACCGAGGTTAGTCTCGATACTTACTGGGCACTATTGTGGTGTGCACATACTACACTTCTGCACATTTATTTTTGTGCAGATCCAGGTATTGTCCGCTAGTATCTGTGCGGATTCTTGTCGATGAGACTCAAGGTAGCCCTGCTGCTGTGTTCTTAGGCTTCGGAGTCACCTTCCTATTTTATATTCACATTGTCGTACTTATTTCCATACGGTTTGTTTAGAAGTTGTAGCGAAACTCTGTAGAGCTTATGACTTGTACTACCGGGTTTTGGGAAGTTGTTCATTGTATAAGAGATTCACCTCAGAAGAATTCTAGATGCTATTTGTTATTGTTGTTATACCGCATTTTAGTAGGCTTACCTAGTCCTTAAGACTAGGTGCCATCACGAAATCCAACGGAGGGAAAATTGGGTCGTGACATGTATTTATTTTATATAACTACTCTTAGAAAGGCTTATGACTTGTACCACCGGTTTTGGGAATTGTGATTTATTGAGAGTTATTTAATTTGAAGTCAGTAAATGTTAATGTTATTTCAGTAAATGTTAGGCTTACCTAGTTTAGAGACTAGGTGTCATCACGACTCCTTCGGAGGGATTTTGGGTCATGACACTTCATCATATTTTATCATCATCCCACGAACTACGTTCAGACCTGATTCCGTTTCGGATACGTAGGCAACCGAAAAAAGGTTCGGTCATAACCCTAGGAAAGCATATGTAATGCATTAGTTCAAATTAGGACGCGGTCATAATAGCAAGTAGTCGCGTAGTCAGAGGCATCATGGAAGATCGACATCAACAGGACGGAGTTTTCAAGAGGATACACTCGCGTATGGAGAACGTTTCGTGATATGTCACAATCTGGAACAATGGCATTTGTCTTAAGAAAACAAAGTATTTTAAAAATATTTTCTATATATATATATATATATATATATATATATATATATATATATATATATATGTGTGTGTGTGTGTGTGTGTGTGTGTGTGTGTGTGTGTATAGTAGTTTGTTCCATCTACCAAACTTCTTGGCGCAATCATGTCAAAGGCCAGGGCAAGCCAACAGTGTAGACGACACAAACCAACTTCCCCCCACCCCCTACTAAGAAGTTTTCTTTGAGTGCAGGGACAACAGGGATTAAAAGAAGTACTAAGACCATACTGGGGCAAATGACGGATCCGCCACTTGCCTAAGATTATCTCTCCTCCTTTTTACTTAAAATTTTCTAGTACAACTAAAGCTAACTCTTGAATCCTCTGTATTTGCCTCGGAATCAAAAAACTGATATGAAAATTTGTACATAGCAAATTGTTTGCTCTACCTAATCGGAGCATCTTGTACAAATCGAAGATCGGTTTTGCCAATCGAAGTCCTGTATATAGCAAACATTCAGCTCAATCAATCGGAGCACACTGTACAAATTGAACGTCGGTTTCACCAATCGAAGTCTTGTATATAGCAAACTATCAGCTCAATCAATCATAGCACCTTGTAAAAATCAAACGTCAGCTTCACCCAACTGGAACCTTGTATATAGAAAAATGCAAACTTCGCCAATAAAAGCAATTCGCAACACCACTCCATCATCACGGACACCATAATAGATAATCGCAAACCTCATCATCAACGTTCTGCTAATCGATGGCCGCAACCTAGCTTCGCAGTCAAGAGTATCTCTTGGGCATGCTTTTATTTTATTTGATATTACTTTGAATGTTTTAACGTTTTGTTCATGCAGCTTTAGGCATGATTACAGTTTTAATCAATCACTCCCGAGTGGAGAATACTTTACATTTTAGTACAAATCTCTCCCAACAAGCGGAGATGAACTTTACAAATCAAGCTCTCCCAACAAGCGGAGACCCACTTGACAAATCAAGCTCTCCCAACAGGTGGAGAAAATTTTCAAATGCTCTAGCAGTTGTGGAACGGTACAAAGCCCGACTAACAAATTGAGTCATAATCAAGTATCCCATCATCCCAATTCCGAATAATGGCTCGCCGTCAGCCATGCATCATCATTCCTACATCATTTACATAGCATCTTAATATATTCTGCATTACAATATATTGATGTGTGTGTATTTCATTTGTTTTGCAGGGACAAACATTGCAGCGTGGAACATTTTCTTAGCAGCAGAACGAACTACAATGCTATGAGGACATCCAACCCAGTAGCGATCCTAAGATCCTAGTTCAAGACGATCAGCAAGCTCAAAATTTTGAATCATTCAAATCAGGCCGCAATACGATACTGGGGCATTTCCTGCAAGTACCACTTTCCCGACGTCCCTACTCCAGAACTACATGAGTCCTGATCCTCGTTAAGCCCGAGGTATATAAGCAATTCAAAGCTAGAATTCGATCCAATATTCCAAAAAAATCTAGATTTTGCCTCAATTCAATCCTACAATTCTTCATCCCCATTTCCTGCAATACCTGCCTAAAAGTCGAGGACATAATTGGCTTTGGTTCAACTTCTTTGCCCGAAAACTCATTCATCGTCTCCGGTCAAAGAGGGGCAGCTGTTGATGGCCAATTTTGACTATCTCTTTTAAATTAATTTATTTATAATTAATAATTTGCAATAAATAATTTCAAAGTATTTTTCGGTAATGAATATCTATTTTTTCAAATGAATCAAGCATTAGTTTCAAAGTTAATACGTAATATTGACATTATGTAGTTACAAATATATTTACTATTTTAGAATTATTAAAATAATTTCTATACGTAGGTTCTATAATTAATTCAATAAATTATTTTTTAAACTTTTAGTTAATTAGTCTACCATTTCAATAATTCAAATTAATGTCATAATTTTGTATTTTTATAAATAATTAATTAATTACAATAACCAGTAGAAGTATATAAAAATTATAATTTTTACTACATTTTATTGAAATAATTAAGTTTATTTAAATTGATTTCAAAAGAGAAATGACTAAAAGGCTACAATTGCAATTCCTTATTTAATAACAAAGTGACTATGAGGTAAATTATTTTAGCCCAGATATTGAGCCTAATCCAAGCCTTCTCATGTCCAATAACTCCTCATTTGTCGCCTTGGTGATCCGCGACAATCCCTTTGAACCAATCAGAGCATGCCACGTCACCCGCCTCTCTCACTCATAAAGAAAGAACAATGAATCTGGACCATTGATCTATCAGATCAACGGACCGCGTTTTATCCTCATTTTCTTTAATTACTCCGCTAGATTTGATCTCTGTCATCCAAACCCAAAGATCTGGCGGTCCTCATAATCTCTCATTTTAAATGTTTTAATCCTAAAATATTAGGACCACTAATCTAAATATCAATGGCCCAGATCTTTCCTTGCCTTTTTAATCTAGAGACCAAACAGTCTAACACCTAAACCCTAATTCATTTGTATTTTCACAGCTGCCTCCCTTTTCCCTTTTCTATCTTCTGTCTTTCGTCCTTCCAGCCTCCATCAATCACAAAATCCTTGCACATAAATCAACCATGAATCCATCCTTTCTGTCTTCCCCAACTGCGAATTTCGCCGATTTCATTCCCATTTCATCACACAAATTCGAAATCCCTAAAGCTTAACATTAGACTCAAAGATGAAAGTTCAAATCACCTAGGTTCTATTATGGTCTTTCAAATTGGAGCCTGAAATTACCTCTTATCTCCTGAAGTCCATAAATCCTTTTACAAATTCCTTTTCTCAATTACAAAATTCAAACATCTGAATCCTAAAGCCCTGGACCCAAAGATGCAATATCAAATCTCTGATCTTCCTTCATGTTTTGTCAAATCGAAGCATATATGGAGTTCCTTCTCACAGTTCATCATGAGGATTCGATGTCAGAGGTCAAAATCAGTGACCTTTGGACAATAGACATTAACTGATGGTTCTTTATCTTCAATGATCAATCTCCCTTCTCACGTAAAACTCTTCACTATTTTTCCCTCTGTTCTCTTTCAATTTCATTCAATCATGTTCACATCATTTGGTAATCATCACTTTCCACTATCTGATTTGAATCTTTTGAAACCCTAAAGCCTTAAATGACACTATAAATAGAGCATTTAAAGTTCTCACCGAACACAACGAATAACGAAAATCATAGACCAACCACCTAACACTAAAGAGAAACACGCACACAAACACTAAGAAGTTTAGGATTCCAAGCCTTAGGTTTCTTATTGTTTTTCTTTTCTTTTGCTA
Source organism: Nicotiana sylvestris (assembly GCF_000393655.2). Lineage (NCBI taxonomy): Eukaryota > Viridiplantae > Streptophyta > Magnoliopsida > Solanales > Solanaceae > Nicotiana > Nicotiana sylvestris. The sequence continues at coordinate 127,113,807 of NC_091058.1, read as the reverse complement.
AGTATTATCACTAGTTTGGACTTGAGGTTTCTAGGTCTTAGGTAACTGAAAAGAGCTCTCATTTGGTCTGTTGCTCTCAAAAAGGTCAGCACATCTCTCACTCTCCTCTTTTATTCATTTTCTTTGAATGCTACAAACATGCCTAATCTTGTTTGAACTAAATTTCTCCTCTTTTCTCCTAGTAATACTATTGTACATATCTGTTAAGGCTAACTCATCTTTCCTTAGTGTGATCATGATCCTCTTTCTTTTATTTTGTTATAAAAAATGATAATAGGTTAGACTGAACGCAACTATTTTCTTGATTAATCAATACCCTCAGTTACATGCTTACTTGGTATCATATCTCTTATCTCTTATCTTTAGGGTCATCATTCATCTTTGAAAATCTGGCATGCATTTTATCTTCTAAGATTGTCTCCCCTTAAAGGGACCTAGTTTCTCTACAGTAGTTAAGTGATGACTTATAAAAAAGAAGCATGATCATCTTTGTATTCATGTACTAACCCAGACTTAAGTTTGAGTTGAACATGTTCCAATGCAGTACCTTTCTTTTATCTGTAACTTTTTCCTGTCATATCATGCTTAATCCTGTTCTATAAATGTCTAAGGTTTCCCCTGTCTACATGAGGTCATTACTGAATTTGAAGTGTTAAGCAGTTAACTGAATACTGCATGTTTTTTACTTAGCTCTTGATTTTATATCTTGTCCAGAACTCCCCTAGTCCTTGCTCTCCTAATAACTTTAAAACCAAATTCAATCCTTAAGTCTCATAAAGATCCTTATTGATGCTATCTGAACTTGATGATTTGTTTGAAGCTAATACCTTTAGGAGTATGATTATGTAGATATCCTTAGGGATTCCATGTTATAGTCTTTAAATTTGCGGACCTATTGAGAAAGTTGATCATGTCCTAGATATCTTTGGAACCTCTGTATATGCTGAGTTGTTGTTGTATAGCTTTGCCTTTCTTGGAGTATTACTCTACCCTAAATTTAGACCTTTGTAATATGCTTGCTCACATGTATGTGTTTCAGAATCAGATATTTAGAATTCATGTGATATATGTTTGTTTGGTAATCTAGTATAGATTATATGTTCTTATGATAGGAGGAAAATATATATTTTGCGGTGTGATATGCTATATCATTTAGTTTACATTGAAAGGGACTCATTGGTATTTAAACCCGTAAGGAAAACATGTTGTTAGTGTTTAAGGATATTTGGGAGTGGAGTTCGACTCTAGGTTGAGCTGCCCTCCCCGACACAAGTATTGCCCTAGGCCTTGAGTCCTTTGGGAACTTTGAAGAGTCAGGGGATCCATATGGAGCATAAACCTTGAGTGGAGCTTCCTTCTTAGCCCGTAATTCATTAACACATTTAGTTCTTTGAGGGCTTAATGTCTAATGACAACGAAAAATTGTCAATGTGAATTATGTGCTAAGTACAACCACCACATTATTGATTATTCTTTATTTCAATTATTTTGTTTATATACTTGTCATGTATATGTGAATATGCTGAGGATGTGAGAATGCTTCTAATGACCTTCATTTTTTCTTTTGGGAATGTATACATTTGGGCATGCTGAGTTCCTAAGGAACTCAGGCCCAAACCAGCCTCGCTGCATCTTTGGAGAGTCAAGTCAGCTCTAGTCGTGCTCCTCAATTGCTGGGCCTATTTTATTTAGGCCTAATTATCAAAGTCGTGTCCTCTCTCCCTTACTTCTTTCGTTACTGCTCATTATTTTTATAGCTTATCTTACTGCTTTCATCATCTATCTATTTACTGCCTTTGTTATCTTGTCGTATTTCATATTCATATATTCAACACACATATATTAAAATATGTTCTTTATCTTCGTACTTCATATCATATGAAGCATAGATAAACCTTAACTAATATAGGACTTAAGGGAATTAATTAGTAATTAATCTTTGCCCTTGTCAATTATAGTTTGCTCATCTTGTATGCTCACCTTTCATAAAGATTTTTGAAGCTTAGGCCCACAATCAAACAGCAGCCCGTTTTCAAAGAGAAATTAGAAAAAGAATCACTGATTTTTGCTAACAAGGAATGAAACCAGATTTTTCATGAAAAACAGTAACGAAATGATCACCCAAATGAATTTTCAAAGACTGGCCTTCTTTAGAATTTCAAGAAAAAAAATCGAGGTACATTTAGAATCTCTTTCTTGTGTACCTCTTCAAAAATTGTACAAGCATTTGTTCTTCAAAGATAATCACTTTCTTAACTTAATAATTACAAACTTTAAAATATAGACCACTTTCAAAACTCTCTTAACCTTCAATAACTCTTTTATAATCCCACTCTTCCTAAGTCTTACACAAATACATTCTACTTTAGCATATTGTAAGCCATGCCTTAGCATTAATTAAGCATAGTATAAGTAAATTGATTCCTTAAAATTAGTCTAAGACCTACAAATCTACCTCAGGTAGATTTTAACGGGTGCCTAACACCTTCCCCTTAGAAGAACAAAAATTCTTACCCATAATCTCACCGGTTCGCAGACCTGTTATGAATATAACTTAGTAAATAGGTACCCTAGTATACCTTTAAATACTAGGTGGCGACTCTCTTTTATCAACAACAGAGAAACCACAAGTTGAATCCTACCTTGGCTAGAGAAAAATAGGGTGCAACACTCACACTCTCAGAGTACTCAACCTGACTGTCTCAATTCTCACTCGTCACACTAAATAACTCAACATTGTACAGGGCAGATCCAGCTTAAATCAAATAAATCATTCTACAGTGCGCAACCCGATCCCATCATGAATCAATAGCAAATGCGCTCATTGTGGGTGTGCAGACTTCGGAGGGGCAGATCTAGCCCAAGAGCTATAATAAGCCAATCATAGCAGGAATCAATAAAGCATGTTGCGGTGTGAAGCCCGATCCCAGAAATATCATTCATAAACAGGCCCTCAGCCTCACTCAGTCATCGATCTCTCCAGACTCTCGGGCTCACAACACTCATGCAAAGCAGTCCGAATCAATGATATGTGATGTGCAATGTATGATAACAGAGACTAAGATATGATATGCAATTATGAATGCAACTGAGCACATAACTGCAATTAAGCAAATAACTCAACAGCAAAGAACGACAACTATGGGTCCCAATAGCACCACCACATAGCCTAAACATGATTTCTAACATAAATCATAGCTTAAGTTCTCTAACGCATAGGGTACAGTAAAAATATTCAAATAAGATAGCTACACCATTCCACAGAATTGACTGAATCACAATTACCACGATGCACGTCCACACGCCTGTCACCTAGCATGCGCGTCACCTCAACACCAATCACATAGCACATACCCTCAGAACCAAGTTTAGAAGTGTTACTTACCTCAACCGTAAAATCTCTACTCCAACAAGCCCTTGCCTTACGAAACGGCCTCCAAATGCCTCGAATCTAGCCACAAACAATTCGATACAATCAACTCAACCTATCGGAATCATTTCCATATAAAAATGCTAAGTTCTAAATTAAACGTCAAAAGGTTAACTCAAAAGTCAACTCTTGTGCCCATGTCTCAGAATCCAATAAAAGTTACAAATCTGAAAGCGCATTCAACCACGAGTCCAACCATACCAAAATTACTCAAATCTGACACCAAAATCTCGCTCAAATCCCAAAACTTAACTCTCCAACCCCTAGCCGAAAACTCCCAAAATTTCACCTCAAAAACACAGAAACTAGGTGGGACATTTAATGGGGAAACAATATTATTGAATAAAATGACAACAAGTGACTTACCTCAAGAAACACTTTAAAATCCCTCTCAAAAATCACCTTAATCTGAGTTTGCAAAGTCCAAAAATGAAAAAACCTCGGAACCCTTGAATTATATACACTGCCAGGCTTTTTCGCTTCTGCGAATAATTTAGTCGCTTCTGCAGTTCCGCTTTTGCAGTCAAAGCTCCGCATCTGCGGAGTTACACTGGACACCGGCCTTGCGCACCTACGGCCACTAACCCGAACCTTCCACCTCGCTTCTGCGAGAAACACTTCCGCTTCTGTGGACTTGCCTCACCAGGCACCTTTTCGCTTCTGCGTTACTCCTTGCGCATCTGCGAACTCGCAGGTGCAGAAATTCCCCTCGCACCTGTGCAACTCCCCCGGCTCACCCAAATCCACTCATATGATGTCGCCTTCGCTTCTGTGGTCGCGCACCTATGACCAAATTCTTCACAGGTGCGATTGCACCAAACCTGGTGCACTTCAGCAATCCCGCTAGTCCAAAATTCGATCCGTTAACCATTCGAACTCCACTCGAGGCCTCCGAGACCTCAACCAAATATACCAATAAGTCCTAAAACACTATAAGAACTTAGTCGAGGCTTCAACTTATATCAAACAACATCAATAACATGAATCGCAACTCAATTCAAGCCTAACAAAAATTAAGAAATTCCAACTTGTATAATTGATGTCGAAACCTCTCAAATCACATCCGATTGACCTCAAATTTTGCACACAGGTCATAATTGATACGACAGATCTATTCCAACTCTCAAAACCAAAATTCGAGCTTGGGAACCACAAAGTCAACTCTCAGTCAAATTTCTCAATTTTCAAAACTTTTAATTTTTCAATATCGCCATTTCAAGCCAAAATCAACTACGTATCTCCAAATCACTATCCGGACACGTTATTAAGTAAATAATCACCATACAGAGCTATTGAAACTATCAAAACTCTATTCTGAAGTCATTTATACATAAGTCAACATCCGGCCAACCTTTTTAACTTAAGCTTCCAACCTTGAGACTAGGTATCTCAACTCATCCTGAAACATCTTCAGAACCAACCCAACTACCCCTGCAAGTCACATAACAATAATTGATCATAAAACAAGCAGTAAATGGAGAAACAGGGCTACAACACTCGAAATGACCAGCCGGATCGTTACAAGCTTTAACGTTATGTACACACCGACCATCATCTCAAAATCTATCTTCTTGGTTTTAATTGTGAAGGAAGCATTCAAGAATCAATCCAATTCTCAATTCAAGCTCAAGATTCAAGAATATCTTCAATCTCAAGGCATCCACTTTCAAATGAGGGCTTCAAATTTAAGACACCCACCTCCCAATGCAGAATTACATGGTTTCAAGTGAAGATATAAGACACAAAGAGTAGATAAGATCCTGTATTTTCTTTTTCTTCATTGTAATTTTCTTTTTTATTTTTGATGTAATAACAGGACTCGGATCGGAGCCTCGACGGAATCTCACTCGACTCCTCAACTCATCATTCCATCACTCTCTTAAACTACACAGGACTTGGTTCCCTTATAACCTGGATATGTAGGCTGTCCAAAATCAGGACTCGGTTACAGTTTTTCCTTATTTCATTCCCTTTTGAATAATGGTATGGTCAAAAATTAATCACATGGCTCACCTTATTTTTGCTTGAAAACTCTTCATATTTTCAAGCAAAGAGGGGCATATTGTGAGCACCCCATTTTTGACTATATTTAAAATTTTCATCACTTTTTAATATTTAAATAATGCCAAGTTTAATCTTTATATTTTAGCTTTTGTTTCACCTTTTATAAGCTTTATTTGAGAAAATTAAAAACCAACAAAAGATTTACATTTTTTGAGTATTAAATTTTATTCTAAAAAGAAAGAGAAAATAATACAAAAAAAGGAACCAATCAAAAGTGGCCAAGTTACAAAAGATTCCCTCGCAATGGCATTGCCAATTCCATTTTCGTGCCTCACATGCTCTCAAACACTTGATTAACAAAATCTTTCTTTTGATTGCATTCCTTTCAAGAAATTTTCACTCACCTGAACATGGGTTGCGTACTCCCTAATTCATCTTATATACTATATAAGCTACACTAACCTAGAGTAAAAGATGACACATTTTTAGAAGGGACATAAAAGAGCACAAAAATGGAAAAGAAACTTAGTGAGCCAAAAGGAAAGGGCAGCGTCTTTTTTTAGAACAAGCAGCCATAGCTCCTCCATTTCCTTGATTGAAACCAATCAGCTTCACCTTTGTCAAACACCATTTTTGTCACCTAAAAATATCCAAAACGCAGCTGAAATTGCTCCCTAAAACTAGCTTAAATCCCACCCCAAAAGTGCAACAAAAACAGCTGCAAACAGCTCCAAAAAATGACCTAAAATCTGTCCCAAAACCAGTAGCAAAATACCTCAAAAAACCAGTCCAAACTAACCTCCAAAATTCAGCCAAAACAAGCTGAAACAATCCCCAAAATGCAGTTGTGTCGCACCTCGAAACAGCCATGAAAGGCAGTTGAAATTTCCCCATAAACAACAATGTAAAGCGGCCTTTTCAATTCTCAAAACCAGCTCATAAAACACCATTAGAACATAACCTTTATTCGATTTTGAGGTTGCGGACTGAGGTCGTAGTTCGTTAGCTCCAGTCGAGTCCATTTGAAGTTCATGTATTTCGATGAATTTGTGCTCATCTATTAGAGATTGGGTTTGGAGGCTCGTTGTTCTGTTGTTCAGATTCGTTTGAGGTTCATTCTTCCTTTTCTTTACTATTTCGCTCCTAATATCATAATTTTGTTAATTTTCTTTTGATTTCTGCCGATTTTCCCTATTAATTGTTTGAGTTAGAATTTTCGTTGATTTTTGCTCTGTATTTGTGGAAATATCAATGTGCTGGTTTATTCCCTTTTTTTATTGTTTGGATTATTGTTGTATGGGTGTAACAGATAAAACTGCTCAATTAAGTGGGCTGAGATTTTAATTGGACTAGAGGTGGAGATCGGTTTCTTAAATTATGGGCCAAAAGTTCTTTCAAGATCCAATAATAATAAGTCAAACCATGCTGGCCCATTTCACAAACCAATTAGTCTAATTCTTGTAAATACATAAGAGGTTTTTTTCTTTAATTACTATATGAGTCAAATATCAAGAAAATTCATAATATCTTCCCCACAATTTTATATCCAAAACTTATTACCTTAATATAATATCAAAACTAGTTTAGGAAAATAACTCATGAACGCGATATTATGCTTTAAGCACGCCTTTAATCTACCACTGTAATTGTGTGCACGTTCGCGCGATATAATTGCGATTTCCACGTGCGACTTTGACCAAACAATCTTAATAATAATAAATTATTTTAAAATGTATACACGTACATATGACATGACTTCAATACACTAAATAAACCGAATACACGCACATGTGGTTCGTTTCAAAATAATTTTATAATTATAATAATCAAGTAATTTAAAAGCAGTAAAAGGTACAACGCACAGGTTCTAAAACATGTACTAATAAGATGATTAAGCCAAGTTGTGATTGTTAAGCGACCATGCTAGAACCACGGAATCTGGGAGTGCCTCACACCTTCTCCCAAGTTAACATAATTCATGTCACGACCCAAAACTAACCTTATCGTGATGGCGCCTAACGTGGTACTAGGCAAGCCGACACACTACCAAAACCAATCAATATTTTTATTTTTAAGACAAAACCAAAGCTATTTAACAATAAAACATGCATAAGGAGTTTAAATCAAAACAATAGTGCGGAAAGAAAGCCCGACATCAGGGTATCACTAGTCATGAGCATCTACTACAACCGTCTGACAACACCAATACTAGCATAGCCTGAAAATAACTGAATACAACTAAGGGAGGATAAGGAGGGAGAAAATCAGAGCTGTGATCGCCAGACAGCTACCTTACTAACTCTGATGGACCTGCCACTGAGTAATCAACACCCGCTACCGGGTTCAGAAATACCTGGATCTGCGCACAAGGTGCAGGGAGTAATGTGAGTATGCCAACTCAGTAAGTAATAAAAGTAAATAGAGACTGAGCAGTAGTGACGAGCAATAAAACATATACAGTTCATATCATGAAATCTCAGTAAAATACAGTAGGCTTTTAAAATCAAAGTTTTGAATCAGCTCAGCTCATTTAAATCCAGTTTCAGTAAAACCATTTAAAACATCTTTCAACAATTTTTAATGAAATGATGAAACAGTGAGTAAAAATGATAAAAACATAAACAGCCCCTCACGCAAAACTCACTCGTATATAGCCCCTCGGGCAACATAAATCAAGATCAACCCCTCGGTGAACACCACTCGTGAATAGCCCCTCGGGCAAATATGAATTCGGGAAAACCTCACAGTCACTCATATAGGCCCCTCGGGTATTACCTCACAATCACTCATAAACAGCCCCTCGGGCACAATATGAATCAAGAACAGCCCCTCGGGAAAAACATCATATCACTCACTCAAGGTACCCGCGCTCACTGGGGTGTATAGACTCCGGAGGGGCTCCTACAGCCCAAGCGCTATAACAAGCCACCTCGTGGCATAAATCAATTAGGCCATCGACCTCATAACAAACCACCTCGTGGCATAAATCAATCAGGCCTGCGGCCTCACAAAAATCATGAATCAATAACAACATGCTGCGGTGTGCAGTCCGATCCCATAATATCCTCCCAACATAGGCCCTCGGCCTCACTCAGTCAGAAACCTCTCAAGCCACTCGGGCTATTAGTAAAATAGGGTGCTCAGCCCAAAATATCATTTTATGCATCAAAACAGAGTAATAAAGACTGAGTTATAAAATCAGTAAACACAGCATGACTGAGTATAGATCTTAAATAAAAAACAGTGAGAGGATAATAAGAAAAGCCCCTAAGGGTCCAAACAGCTCTGGCACAAGGCCCAAATATGACATTCAGCCCAATTCATAGGAAATTCTTTCTAAAACACATAAGTATCATATAATTTAAGTCAAATACGCAACTTTATAGTTGCTACGGGACGGACCAAGTCACAATCCCCAACGGTGCACGCCCACATGCTCGTCCTAGCATGTGTGTCACCTCAAAATAATAAAGCAATATGAAATACGGGGTTTCATACCCTCAGGACTAGATTTACAATCATTACTAACCTCAAACAAGCCAATTCCAATACCGAGCAAGCCAAGCGATGCTCCAAAAATGCCATCTCGCGCATTCCGACCTCTGAATGACTCGAAACTAACCAAAAACAACTCAAATACACCAAACAATGCTAAAGCAACCAATCCCAATTGAAAAAGGTCGAATCTTTAATCAATAGCTCAAAATCGGCCAAAAAGCCGAACTCGGGCCCGCATATCGGAACCCGACAAAACTCACAAAATCCGACAACCCATTCAATTATGAGTCCAACCATACAAGTTTCATCCAATTCCGACTCTGAATCGATGTTCAAAACTTAAAAATTCATTTTATGAAACTTTAGGCAAAAACCCCCAAATTTTACTTTGAAATCATCAATCAAATGCCAAAAATGAAGATGGATTCATGAAATATAACCAAAATTGAGTAGATAACACTTATCCCAATACATATGGTGAAAATAACCTCCAAAAATCGCCCAAATCCGAGGTCCCCAACTCAAAATATGACCAAATGAACAAACCTTTATTTTATATATTTTTTTGCCAGTTATTCTGCCTCGATTCTCATGCTAAATGATCCCGAAATTTATTTTTGATACCTCCAATGGATTCCTTGTAAAATTTTAGTCAATTTAGGTTCTTGAATCACTCCATTTGATCTTATATTGAAGGAGACATATTGGTTTCAATATTTGAAAATAGTGCAGATTTTTAAATATGAATTCAGTGGTAATTTCGCAATTAATCTGAAAATTTTGACGATTCTTTTTGCTATGACTCCCTAATTACGATACAGATCTAATGCTTCAGTAAAAGCAGAAATCGGAACTCATTTGCTTAATGTAGTACCGTTTATGCTTGAAAACGTCGAAACATAAAAAACGAGCGCAACACAACCCAAACATATCTGAAACTCACCCGAGCCCTACGGGGCCCTATTCAAACAGACCAACAAGTCTCATATCATAACACGGATCTACTTGAGGCCTCAAAATGCACATAACAATATCCAAACGACGAATCACACCTCAATTCAAAATAAATGTACTTGAAACTTCAAACTTCCACAACTGATGCCGAAACCTATCAAATCATGTTCGATTGACCTCAAAGTTTGCACGCAAGTCACATTTGACATTATGGACCTGCTTCAACTTCCCAAATTGGAATCCGACCCCGATATCAAAAAGTCCACTCTCGGTCAAACTTTCCAAAATTCCAACTTTCGCTATTTTAAGTCAAATTCTACTACGGACCTCCAAATCACAATCCGGATGTGCTCCTAAGTCCAAAATCACCCAACGGAACTAGAGGAACCATCAAATATCCAATCCACAGTCAAATTCTAAAAAGTCAAAACTTGATCAAACTTTTCAAATTTAAAGCTTCTAGCTAAGAATCATTCTTCCAAATCAATTCCGAATAACCTGAAAACCAAAACCGATGATTCACATAAGTCATAATACTTCCTACAGAGCTACTCATGCGCTCAAACAACCGAGCGAAGTGCAATTGCTCAAATGACCAACAATTCCTTACTCGATCTTATGTGTTTCGCAGACTTAAACAAAGTCAAATTTTCTTGAATTGGGATTTAAAATAAACTGGTGACTTGGGACACCATAATAAATTATTCCAAATGACGACTCATTAAAATTAAATAAATCAATCTCATTTCAATAATGTCACCTAAATTGAAATTTTTCTTTCTCCATAAAAAGGAAGTGTGAAACCGAGATTAGTTATACTGCGATTTTATCCCAACCAAACATGGGATTTCATTTTAAATATAATCTAGGGATTAATTATCCCTTGTATCAAATGAGCCCTTAGGTTTTATTTTATAACTCAAAAATATCTTTCAATATTATTTATATGATATTTTTAGATGTTTATGCATCAATACAGGATACACAAGCATCACGAGACCCTAATTAAGATTATGCAATATTCAAGATAACTTTTTTTATTTGAAATTGTGTTTTTTTTTTTCCCAAATTTGCTTAAGTATCTTCTATTTTTTATAAAAAAATTATTAGCATCTTGGTTGATTTATATTTATATTTTGTTTGTTTAGGAACTCGGACGTCGAAATATCAAAACTAGAGCTTGGCCAAACCTAAAGAGGACGTATACATTATATCTTTGCATCGTCACAATTGCAATACTATACAATTGTTCTAAATGCATATATAGTTTAATTGCAAGATTTATATAAGTTAAATTTTTTAATGAACTAAAGTCCAAAATATAATGATTTCTTACTTGGTCAAATAAAGAAAGACTTAATAAGTAAAATTTGAGTTAATTTTAAACCCCTAAAAACTAGGAAAATAATCAAATGACTATTTTGTCTAGTGTGAACTCTTTTTAAAAGGGTAAAAAAAGACGAATGATATTTCGCTAAGGGCATTCGTGCTTTTAATAAAGTATAGATAGATAGATATGACTATGTTTAACTAGACACTAAATTTAAGAAAACAATACACACATATATATATATAAAACATCATGCCATGCCATTAATGTTAGAGTACTTCATTAAGGGGTTGTGTGGGTAGTATAGAAGGAGATTTAATCCCCATATAAAATCCAGCATTATTATCTACAATGTTTGCTTGTCACTATTTTTCCTCATAAATAATACGTGCATAAGTTATATAGAATCTTTGCATAAATTTATGTGGTATATAATATGGAATAAGAATTTGGGTATTAGTAATATATGGATAAAAAAGCATACTAGAATGACAAAACAAACTCTCTGAAGTAAAAAAACAACAAACACAATAGTTTCTCAAAAGTGGGGTTTGGGAAGGGTAAGATGTACGCAGCCTTACCCCTATCCCTGGAAGGGCAGAGAGGCTGTTTCCGATAGACCCTCGGCTAGAGAACGACTGAAAAAGAAATGGTAATTGCAACAAGTAGGAATAACAGCAAGATGAAATAAGATCGAAACAAAGAATGCAGTCAAACTCTAGGTAGTAATAGCAATCTATAAATAAAAGATATCATACTAACACTAATGCTAGCGAAGTGAGTAAGACAAAGAGAAATACTCGACTACCTACTAACCTTCTACCATAATCTTTGACCTCCACACCCTCCTGTCTAGGGCTATGTTCTCAGTCAGCTCCAGATGCGCCATGTCTCGCCTAATAACCTCTCCCCAAGGCTTCTTAGGCCTACCTATACCCCTCTTGCTGCCCAATGAGACTAACCGCTCGCACCTTCTAACTGGGGTTTCTATACTTCTCCTTTTAACATGCCCGAACCATCTCAACCTCACCTCACGCATCTTATCCTCTTGTAATGACCCGACCGGTCGTTTTGAGCTTTTGCACTTCGCTCGCCAGTTCTCGGGCATGATTAGCTCCGTGTAATGTATTATGACTTATGTAAATTGTTGGTTTTGGTTTTCAGGGTAATCAGAATGAATTTGGAAGAACAGTTCTCAGTTTGAAGCTTAAAACTTGAAAGGTTTGACCAAGATTTGACTTGTTAGTATATGATCTCGGATTGGAATTTTTATGATTTAATTAGCTCTATTAGATGATTTGGGACTTAGGAGCATGATCGAAATATATTTTGGAGGTCCGTGGAAGGTTTAGGCTTGAATTGCCGAAATTGGGATTTTGGCGTTTTCCGGTTGATAGGTGAGATTTTGATATAGGGGTTGGAATAGAATTACAGAAGTGGAATAGGTCCGTTGTGTCATTTATGACGTGTGTGCAAAATTTCAGATCATTCGGAGTTGAATTGGTGGGTTTGGGCATCATTTGTGGAACTTGAAAGTTTTTAAGTTCTTAAGCTTGAATCCGAAGTTGATTTGGTATTTTGGCATTGTTTTGAGTGATTCGAAGGATCAACGAAGTTTTAATGATGTTATGGGAGGTGTTGGTATGTTTGGGTTGAGGTCCCGATGGCCTCGGGTGTGTTTCGGTGAGTTTTGAGCGAGTTCGGGCATTATCGGGACTCAGGCATTGGTTCTGGTGCTTAAATTTACAGCTGGGGTGGAAGTTTTACCACTGGGTGCAGTGGTTTTACCGCTGGGCGCGGTTGTTTTATTGCGGTCACGGAAAATGGTCAGCGGTCATGAAGAATCCGCAGGACGTTGGTCAAACTTCGGAAGCCTATATCTTTTGATGTACAAGGAATTTTGAGATGATTCAAAAACGAAATTGTAGCCCTTCGTCTCTAAGTTTCCAAAAAGTAAAGAAATAATAATTTGGATATCTGTAGAGAAGGTTATGGCCAAAATACTAAAGCATATCACTGCAGTCAATATTTTCCGTTGTAGCAATGGTTTTACCACGGTCAACAATGGTTTTACCGCAGTCAGCGGTGGTCACCGCGGTCAGCGGTGATGGGGATTCGGAAGGTACTCTATAAATACGAGATTTAGGGTTTTATTTCATATTTTGACCTAGAGAGCTCGGGCTTTGGCGATTTTTTGAGGGATTTTCAAGAAAAACCATCAGGGTAAGTGATTCTAACTCAATTTTGGCTAAAATACTTGATTATAACGTTGGATTCATCATTTGAGTAGAGATTTGGGATGTAAATTTGGAAAAAATTATGGAACTTCATAAAATAATTTTTTGGGATTTAAAAGCCGATTCGAAATCGGAATTGAGTGAAACTAGTATGGATAGTCTCGTAATTGAATGGGTTGTCGGATTTTGAAACTTTGGTCGAATTTCGAGACGTGGGCCTGGGGGCCGGGTTTGAGCAATTTCGAGATTCTTGAGTTAATTTGATTGTTTTCGCTTGGGCTTTATTCCTTTAACTTATATTGCTAACAATATACTGATTTTGGTTAGATTTGGAGCATTTGGAGGCCGATTTGAGAGGCAAAGGCATCGCGGGCTAGAGTTTGGACCGATTTGAGGTGATTAATGATTGTAAATATTGTCCCGAGGGTATGAAACCCCAGATTGCACATCGTTATGCTATATTGAGGTGACACACATGCTAGATAACGAGCGTGGGGTCGTGCACCATTGGGGATTGTGACTTAGTCCATCCCGTATGACTTTTTTACCGTGTATTTGATTGAAAACTATTTTCTATCATCATGTTTTGGGCTGAATGCCATATTTGGGCCTCGTATCAACTATTTGGACCCTTAGGGGATTTCTACTGATATTTCCTCACTGTTTTGACTTTATACTTGTACTCAGTCATGCTATATTCTAATGTTTTCATAACTCAGCCATGTCTACTCTGTTTTAATATATTAAATGATAATTTGGGTTGAGCATCATGTTTTACTGTTGCCCGAGTGGCTTATGAGATTCTGACTGAGTAAGGTCGAGGCCTGTGTTGTGAGGATACACTGATTGTGATTATGAGGCCGTGGGCCTGAGATTTGTACGCCATGAGGTGGCTTGTTGATATGAGGTCTAGAGCCTATGTGATTATGCCACGAGATAGCTTGATATTGCGCTTGGGCTGTAAGGGGCCCCTCCAGGAGTCTGCACAGCCCCAGTGAGCGCGAGTACCCATTGTGATGTGAGATATAGCCCGAGGGGCTGGTGTTGTTGCATGTTGTTGCCCGAGGGGTGGATTTTCTGTGCTTATCTGTTCTAGCTGCTTTCGATTTAATTGTTTGATTGTCAAAAAGGTGTTTTAAAAGAGTTTAAACTGAGCTAAGATGTTTTAAGAGATTTCACCGCTTCATTGTTTTTACTGGTTTTATATTGCTTCTATATAGCATGTTGATGTGCTTTACGTGATTTTTTATCGCTCAGTCTTCATTTATTGTTATTACTCACTGAGTCGGAGTACTCACATTACTCCCTGCACCTTGTGTATAGATTCAGGTATTTCTAAACCCGGTAGCGGGTGTTGGTTGCTCAGAGGCAGAGTCATCGGAGTTTAGCAAGGTAGTTGCCCGATGTTCGCAGCACTGCTTTTATCTCTCTTGATTTCATTAGATTGTATTTAGTACATTTTTCAGACTTTCCGTTGTATTTAGACCTTAGTAGATGCTTGTGACTTGTGATACCCCGATGTCGGGCTTGTATATTATTTCTGCACTGTTCATTTAGACTTACATTATTAAACATTTGTTTAAATAAAGGCTTAAAATGATTCTTATTGATTAATGGTTAATTTGGGAGTTGTGTCGGCTGGCCTAGTTTCACGATAGGTGTTATTACGACGGGGTCGGTTTTAGGGTCGTGATACCTCCACAAGGGCCACTCCCACCTTTTCCCTAATAACTTCATTCCTAATCTTATCCAATCGAGTATGCCTACATATCTAGCTCAACATCCTCATCTCAGCTACTTTTAGCTTCTGGATATGAGAGTTCTTGACCGGCCAACACTCTACTTCATACAACATAGTCGGTCAAACTCTCTAAAGTAAACAAACTTTTATTTTGTTTAAATAAAAAAGAAATAGAAGTCCTGAGCCGATGATCTATTGAAAATAGCATCTCTACCTTCGCAAAGGTAGGGATAAGATTTGCGTACGCACTACCCTTCCCAGACCCCACGATGTGGAATAATACTAGGTATGTTGTTATTGTTGTTGTTTGTAAAAAAGAAACAAAAGGGCCGCAATTTTATATTTTTGATTAGTAAAAGACAGGAGAATGACACAGTTACCCACAAAAACAAAACTATTTACCCTTGTCTACCCATTTATTTTTCTACCCATCAAACTAATTACATTTCCTACCCATAGTAGTTTTTGTGGGGAATTTTTTCTTTATTCTCCAATTCTTTTTTATTTCTATGCTTCTTTTCTTTTTCTCTTTTTCTCTTTTTTTCTTTTCTCCTTTTCTCTTTTTTCGTTTTCTTCTTATTTGTTTCTTTTTTCCTTTTCTAATTTCATTTAACTTCTTTTTTTTATATTCTTTTTCTCTTCAGAATCTAATTTCATTTACTGTTTTCACTATTTTTATTATTATTTTTTTATACTATTACTAAAGAAAATCAAATTGTGTACCAATTAAATATAGCTAATACAACCAAAAAATATTAACTAACATATGATACCATTATAGTATATAACTATACCAAAAGGGTATACAATTGTACGTAAAGAGTTAAAAAAATTCTTGTTTTGGGTTTCAAAATACGACAAACTCAAAAAATCCAATTTATGAGTTTCAAAGCTTCAAGATCCTCTAATGGCACATTAATATTTTGCAGAAGTCAGAAGTCTTGGAATTCAAGTCATAGAATAAATCAAAACGAAAAAAAAAGATTCGCATTTTCAATTTGCCCCTCACGCTAGGTAAAAGCTTAAAGCAAATTAAAAGGGAAAAGGCAAGTGAATTTATGGGTAATAAGTATACTATTATGGTATATTGTATACTATTACATCATACTGTTACGGTATATTGCATATTATTACAGTATACTATAATAATATATTGTATACTATAATAGTATACTATGGCAGTATAACTATATACTCATATAATATATTATATATTGTAGCGGTATACTATTAGGTAATGTAACGACCCGACAGTTGTTTTAAGAATTAATGCCCCAATCCCCTATTAACTGTTTTTTCCGTGTTTGTTTCTGCTATTGTGAGTTGCTGGGAGGATTCGTTTTGAGTTTCAGAGTGTTTTGGGAGACTTAGTCCCTCAATGAGAGCTTAAGCTTTAGAATTTGGACCGTAGTCGTAACAGTATGAAGACGACCTCGGAATGGAATTTCGTCAATTCCTTTAGCTCCGTTGGATGATTTTGGGCTTAGGGGCATATTCGAATTATGTTTTGGAGGTCCGTAGCTTATTTAGGCTTGAAATGCCGAAAATTGAATTTTTCAAGTTTCCGGATCGTTAGTGAGATTTGATATCGGGGTCGGAATCCGATTCTGAAAGTTGGAATAACTCCATAGTGTTGAATGTGACTTGTGTACAAAATTTGGGGTCAATCGGACTTGGTTTGGTTGGTTTCGGCATCGGTTGTAGGATTCTTGAAATTTCAAGTTCTTTAGGTTTGGATTGGAGGGTGATTCCTAGTTTTAGCGTTGTTTGATGTGATTCTAGGGTTGGACTAAGTTCGTATAGTGTTTTAGGACTTGTTGGTATGTTTGGTTGAGGTCCCGGGGGCCTCGGGTTGATTCAGGTGGTTAACGGACCTTTAAACTTAAAAAGAAGATTGCAGAAATTGCAGAAATCTCCAGCTCTGATTTCCTTCTTCGCGTTCGCGAGTGGGGTCTCGCATTCTCAAAGAGGAGATAGGGTAGGTGGAAATATAACGCTTCGTGTTCGCAATGTTAGTCCTGCGTTTGCGAAGCTGAGAGGTCATATACCTACGCGTTCGCGAAGAGGGTCCCGCGTTCGCGTAAGAGTGAGAGAGTGGCTATCGCGTTCGCGACAGGGTCATCGCGTTCACGATAAAGGAATTCTGGGCCAATTCAAGTTGTTCTTCGCGAATGCGAGGGGCCTTCCGCGTTCGCGAAGAAGGATTTACCTGGGCATATTATAAAGTTTCAAAATCGAGGGTTAGCCATTTTTATCAAAACTAGAGTTTGGGAGCTCGGATTTGGATGAGATTTTGAGGGATTTCCAGAGATATCAATTGGTTAATGCTTCTACACTTGATTTTGATTATATCCCACTAATCTATCATTAATTTTATCATTTAATTTCAGATTTGGAGTGAAAAATTGGGAAAAATGGAATAGAGTTCTTCAACTAAAATTTCGAGTTTTGATTGGGATTTTGACATCAGATTTGGATAATTTTGGTATGAGTGAACTCATAAGTGAATGGAGGTTCATAATCCATAACTTTTACCCGATTTCGAAACGTGGGCCTGGGGAGGATTTTGGGCGTTTGTCTATTTTCTTGCATTAGCTTCGATTTCATTAGCTAAATTAGTTGTTTGTAGTTGTATTTACATTATGATATTAATTTGATTAGATTTGGGCCACTCGGAGTTGGATACTCATGGCCAGAGCGTAATTTCGGATTGATTGTGCAGGTTCAAGGTAAGTGGCTTGCCTAACCTTGGGGGGGGGGGACTCCCCTTAGGATTTTGGTATTGTTATTATATGAGTGTCGTGTACGTGAGGTGACGAAGGTGTACACGTGCTAATTGTTGAAAATCCCGTTTTTATTAAGTAAATATATGTGTTTTTCTTGTAATTGAACAATACTTGTACTTGAAGCCTCCTGTTTAGCTTAGGAAAAGCATGGATATGTGTTCTAATTGTCTTACCTGCTTTAACTGCTTACTTGTATTCTGTGCAGAATGTTTAGAGTAGAATTCCTATTTATCCACGAATAGAACGGTAGATTCTTTCTTGATACTATGGTTTGTTTACTTTGGGGCTACCAGACGATATCCCGGGAGATCCTCCTGCATGTTTACTTTGGGACTACGGATCGGTATTCCAGGAGATCCCCTTGTACGTTTATATTTGGGACTACGGGATGACACCCGGGAGATTCCCTTGTACTGGATATTTACTTTGGGACTACGGATTGGTATTCTGGGAGATCCTCTGCACTTTTACGTTTGGGACTACAGGACGATATCCTGGGAGATCCCATGTTGTTATCTCTGTGTACTAAGTTACATTTTTTCTGTGATTTTGTTCTCTATTAACTGTTAATGCTTTAATTATAATGTCACATTTCGTACCGTTTATCTTGTTTTATGTATATCACTAGTACGACCATGACCTTCCTCGTCATTACCCGTCCAAGGTTAGGCTTGACACTTGCTGGGTACCGCAGTGGTGTACTCATGCCCTTTCCTGCACATATTTTTTTGTGTGCAGATCCAGGTTCTTCGGCTCAGCCATACTATCAGTGAGGCGATGCGACCTTCAGAAACTTCAAGGTATATCTGCCCGTCCGCAGACCGAGGAATCCCTCTCTATTCTCTATTTTAGCTATAGACTTTCTGTACTTTCTTTTGATTAGACATTCTGGAGTTAGAACACTATGTAGTATCCACAACTTGTGATTTCATGGGATTCCGGATTTTGGGAGTTGATTCAGTTTGGAGAGTGTGTATTTGTATATGTAGAGCGACATCTTAAACGTTTTTATTATGTTTAATCCCCAGGTTTTGCTAGTTCCGTATTTCGTTTCCTTTTTCCGTAATTTGTTAGGCTTACCTAGTCGTAGAGACTAGGTGCCGTCACGACAGTTCACGGGGGGCGAGCTTGGGTCGTGATAGGTAACTATGTTCTTCTTAGATTATTACAATATACCGTTGCAATATATTGTAAACTATAATAGTATATTGTTGCAGTATAGCTATATACTCCTACTGTATATTGTATACCGTAGCAGTATACTATTGGGTAGTTGTGTTCTTCTTCGATTTTGAGCTGAAAATTTCGATCTCAATCGCCTCAAATCAGCTCCAAATGCTATCAAATTTCAGTATGAACTTCCAGAAGGTACTATAATCAATATTTAACAGCACCCACTTTGAATCAAATAAGAAATCTTCAAAATAAAAATTTTAAATTCAAGAGTTTCAAGCCCAACAATGGTGAATATTCAAATACACATAAAAATTCTGATCCGGGAAGTTTACTTGAAGGTACTATAATCAATATTTTATAGCACCCATATCGAATCACATAATAAATCTTCAATATAAAATTTTAAATACAGGAGCTTCAAACTCATCAATGGTGGATCTTCATACACACACAAAAATCAGAGCTGAGAAACTTAATATATAACTGCAACAACACATGGGTTTAGTGGGCCGGGCCCGGGCTTTCGTGGGCCAAATGGGCCGGGCTTGGTGGGCCTGGGCTTCGTGGGCCTGGGCTATGGCGGTCCCGGGCTTCGTGGGCTCAATGGGTGGAACCGGCCCGTGACGGGCCTAAGCCCACATGGTCCTGTGCTTAACGGGCCGGGCTCGTGGGCTTCGCGGGCCTAGCGGGGGTTTTTTTTTAAAGGCAATTTCTTGTAGTATCATGGCTATATTAAAAATATATATGTAGTATATATGTAGATCTAATTATTAAAGTGCTTGACGAAAAAGAAAATAACAAAACAATAGTAAAACACTAAATTGTCATGCATAATATATTGTCTTGTAGTATATATATTGTATCTTATGTATATATATTCTCTTATATATTTTCTTGTAGTATATATATTGTATCTTATGTATATATATTCGCATAATATATTGTCTTGTAGTATATATATTGTATCTTATGTATATATATTCTCTTATATATTTTCTTGTAGTATATATATTGTATCTTATGTATATATATTCGCATAATATATTTTCTTGTAGTATATATATTGTATCTTATGTATATATATTCTCTTATATATTTTCTTGTAGTATATATATTGTATCTTATGTATATATATTCGCATAATATATTTTCTTGTAGTATATATATTGTATCTTATGTATATATATTCGCATAATATATTGTCTTGTAGTATATATATTGTATCTTATGTATATATATTCGCATAATATATTTTCTTGTAGTATATATATTGTATCTTATGTATATATATTCGCATAATATATTTTCTTGTAGTATATATATTGTATCTATGTATATATATTCACATAATATATTTTCTTGTAGTATATATATTGTATCTTATGTATATATATTCGCATAATATATTTTCATGTAGTATATATATTGTATCTTATGTATATATATTCGCATAATATATTTTCTTGTAGTATATATATTGTATCTTATGTATATATATTCGCATAATATATTTTCTTGTAGTATATATATTGTATCTTATGTATATATATTCGCATAATATATTTTCTTGTAGTATATATATTGTATCTTATGTATATATTGTAGCTTATAAATAATTCTAAGTAAAGACAAAGAAATATTGCGAAAAGATATTCAAGGGTAGAAGCAATAAATTTTATTACCAAAAATGGCATATCTTTCTTAGTCATCCTTCCCCCAATGGAATGAGCACAACAAGGTACTAATACCACCATTAGAAGGAAAAAAACTAAGGAAGATGTGCCAAAATACAAGTTACATATTAGTCTATGTATTATCTCTAACAAATCTCATAAATCCTTCAAGGTTCGGAGGAGGTTGCGTTGGTGGTGGTGGAAAAGAAGCTTGTTCATCACCACTTCCGGGCGAAGCCGAATCCTCCGCAAGTTCCGCTATCATTTCTTCATAAGCTTCATCTATCGCCGGTTGTGCTTCTGCAATTCCAAAGTTTCTTCTTTCCGAGCGGATCCAATCTCTAAACAGTACTGATTTTTCCAAGCTATCCCTCATAGACGCTCTATGATCACCTATTTGCAGTCTTGCTTGACTGAAAGCGCTCTCTGATGCAACAGTTGAAGCTTGAATTGATAAAATATCCCGAGCCATCCTTGCAAGAACCGGAAAAATGTTTTTCCCTTGCCTTCCACCATTCCAAAAGATCAAAAGAGCCGTCTGGATTCTCCTTTTCAAGTCCCTGAGACAAATAAACTTGAAGCTCATTTAGATGTGAAGTTTCATCATAATTATCACCTTGAGAACCCCTGAACTCCGTCCAAGATTTAAGAGCTTTTAAGCCCGCAACTCTTTTAGACGATTGTGAGCTAGACGAAGTAGGGGTTGGAATAGTTGGCCTAGCATGCTCTAAGGCAAGTTGATAAGCATTATAAACTGTTTGAGCATTAATTTTAATTGAAGCTTTTGCATCTGCAAGTGTAGCAATTTCCTCATTTGAAAGATCTAAAGCCTTATAAATATTTGAATACCAAAAATGAGGACCTCCCAATTTCATTGTAGGATTTAGCATTGCAGCAAGACCATAAATAGGAGGGATAGGAAAAAAATATTTTTTAAACTTTTGTTTCATTTCATTTATAGCAAGTTCATAAATGTCCCCACCCTCACCAAATTCAACAAACAAATCAGATAGTGCTGCAATATAAACTAAACAGTTTGAAATAGTAGGATAATATTGCCCAGAAAATGCATTTGTAGCAATTTGAAAATGTTCTAAAAAATCTAAAAGAATTTTAACATTCGTCCAATCTTGAGTAGTAAGCATTTCATCATCATCCTCACCACCTACCCGAGAATTAAACGTTGCATTAATTGGGTTTCTATATTCATATGCAACTACTAAACTTTCGTACATACAATTCCATCTAGTCGGGCAAGGTTTAGGAACCTTTCTTTCTCTAAGGCCATATTCATCACATTTTTTAAAATACTCTCTAAGTCTACTTCTACGGTTTGAATAAAAAAGCCAATTAAGAGCCATTCTAACCTTTTCAATTTCTATGTTTAAAATTCGCATACCATCACCGACAATTAAATGATAAATATGACAAATACATCTAACATGGAAAATATTAGTAAATGCAGGATTTAGTGTTGTTGTAAGCATGCCTATAGCACTAGTGTTACTAGAAGCATTATCCATAGAAATTGCCATTATTTTATCGCTAAAGCAAAAATATCTACAAATATCTGCAACAGTGTTAGCTATAAACTTACCTGTGTGACGCGAATTAATTATTCTATATGCAATTATGCGTTTTTGCATTATCCATTCCTCATCTATCCAATGACTTGTAACAGTTAGATAATCACAATCATTACCACTTCTACCAATATCAGTAGTAATAGAAATCCGATTAGGTATATGAGTAAATAAATACCGCAAATATTGTTCATATTCATGTTTGAATTTATAAATATCACTCTTAACTGTTGCGCGAGGCCAACCTTTATAAGTAGGATTAAAAACTCTTCTAATATAATGAACCCAATTAGGATTAGAAGCAAAAGTATAAGGTAAGCACATAACAGTAATCATCTTTGCTAATTCTTCACGATCTCTATTTGGATCGTAATATAAAATACCTCCGGTGACAGTGTTAATTCCTGGTTGAACTAGATTTGAACCTGTACTAGGGTTAACCGCAGAATCTACACTTGTCCCCTCTAGCTGCGCTTTCATTTGAAAAAATCTAGCCTTATCTCTAGGGTGTGTTTTTATGTGCCTAGTCAAACTACCCGTGCCGCTACGGTCTCCAGTATATTTATGCGACATTAATTTCCCACAAGTTTTACACTTAGCCTTATTTTGTTCTCTTACTTGAGTAAAAAAATTCCAAACTAATGATGTTTCTAGGCGTTTAGCAGGTTCTCTATTAAAAGTAGGAGTTTCTACAGGTGGGTCGACCGGTGCATCAGTTGGGTTATTAAGAGGACTAGTAGGTGTATCATCTAAATCCGGTGCTTGGGTTTCATCATCATCCTCATTTTCCTCATTATTTTCTAAGATGGTTTCATTAGGATAAAGAGCATTCATAATTTCATCATCTAATCTTTCACCTGGTGCAACATTATGGTAAAATTCACTATCGGTAAATTGAAAACAAGGGGACGTCTAGGTTGACGACTACTTTGAACTTGCTTATCTTTTCTAGGTCGGGGAGCCGGGGGAAGGGTAGTTGGTTGGCCACTACTTTCACCGGTTTTATCTTTTCCTTTACCAAATATTTTTTTCAAAGAAGATGCCATATTAATTATAATTATGCAATCTAAACCACACAAAAATATATTCTTAAAACGTAAGAGTTGAAACGAGTTTACCGGATTGCCGAACAACTTCTTGAAAATTGAAAATCGTTGAACACTTGAAAACTTCAATTCAACAACTTCACAATTTTTCACGAAATTTCAACAATAGATTAAGAAATTGTAGTAGAGAGATTGAGAGAGATTGATGAATAAAAATGAAAGAATGAGGGGGTATTTATAGTTGAGAAATGGGAAAAAGTGTAATTATATAAAGTTTGGGGGCCAAATGGCCATTTTCTAAACTACCAAACGGTCAAAAAAAGCCCCAAACGGCTACTTTTTAAATATGGCCGTTGGGCTGTTTTTTTAATTTTTTTTTTTTAAATTATAGCCGTTAGGCCCGCTAGGCCCGGACCAGGCCCGCCAGCCGGTCCCGGGCTCGTGGGCTTACCAAACAAGACTAGCCCGCCACGGGCATAAAAAGACCATCAGGACCGGCCTACCGGGACCGGCCCACCAGGCCCGTGAGGCCCGTTAAGACCGCGGGCCCGGTCCGGTCCGGTTCGGGACCAGCTCACAGTGCAACATTATTTAGAAATACAAATAAATACAAAAAACACACTAATATAGAAAGAGGATTTTGGAGTGAAACTCATGTACAATAATATTGAAGATAAAAACAAAATCTGAAGAAAAATTCACAAGTGAAATCAGTAACTGCTGTGTGAAATATGATTTCTCATGGTTTGGCTATGGGATTTTTGAAATGAAAGAAATGGCTAGTGAAATAGCGTTAACTGAGGCATTAAATGAGGGGAATAAGATAATGCATGGGCCGGGTAAATAGTTTGGACCGCATGGATAGGAGAAATAAATAATTCGGGCCTGAACATTAAAGGGGTAAATAGTTTGAAATTAATGGATATAAAGTGAGATTTTCTTAGAAAGAAAGGCTAGCAATTATGGGCATGTTTGCCCTCCTTATCTGTTTAAACTTTTAGATAAGATTTAGCACCTCCGTAATGCTACTTTGTTTTTTGAGGTTCCTATTTAATAGTTGTATTATCACTTGATTTCATAAATTTATATTTAAATTAAATTCTTTTTGGCCCACGGTCCGACCCCTTAGGAATTGGCAGGGTGTAGCTTGAGTCAGGCCTATAAGCCTCATTTTTAATGGGCTAGAAACCTTAGCCCAACTCTACCTAAGTAGCAGATTGGGTTGGGCTGGTCTTTATGGTACAAGTCGATTTTGATGGCTATGTCCATTGGTTAGTCATTGCGTATCCATTTTTATATGAATAATACCCATATTTGATCATTTTTAAATAGATAATTATCCAACCCATATTAATATGAATGAAAATTATTATTTTTATCTTTTTGCCATCCCTAGATGCAGTGAATGGCCAGTACAACTTTACATACAAAGGTTATAATTGTAATTAGCTAGCATTCTCAAAATCGACGTATATTTTCAGTATGCTGCAGATCTAAATTGACAAATAAATGACCCCTCTAGTGCTCCCAATTCGATATGATATAAACTAGAGCAGAAAAATAAATTAGATCTAGGGTGTGTTTGGTATACGGAAAATATTTTTCGTGGAAAATGTTTTCCAAGAAAATATTTTTTTGGAAAACAAGTAGTAATCTTATTCATTTGCCGATGTTTGGTACGCAAATTAAGGAAAATGACTTCTTAAGAGTATTCATAAATAATTTAGATATAATAAACATGAATCCATAAACTTTCAAACCAACAACCTTCCGGACCCACAAATTTCATAAACTTTCCAACCGCTAAACTTTCAAAACCACGGAATTTCGAACCCGTAAACTTTATAATTTCTAAACCCATAAACTTCCAAACACATAAACCTTCGAACTCATAATTTTGGAACTTGTAAAATTTTAAGCCTTTAAACCGATAAATAATAAAATTAAAACTGAAAAATATATTTAAATTTTTTTTCGGAGGGGGGGGGGTGAGGGGGCGGGGACCTAAAAAAAAGGGGACAACAAAACAAAAAAAACAAAAATTTGAATTACAAAATTTTTTGTGCGGGGGGGGGGGGGAGGTGGGGGAGTTGGGGTGGGTAGTGGGTGGTGCAGAAAAATGAAAAACAGAAATTTGAAATTGCAAAAAAAAAAAAAAATTAAGGTAAATTTTTTTTTTTTGCGGAGGGAGATAATGGAGGGGTAGTAGGGTGGATGGTAACGGAAAAACTGAAATTTGAAAAAAAAAAACCTTTTTTGGAGAGGGGGTGGGGTGGGTTGGTGAGGGTGGGGAAGGTTGAGAAGGAGCTTTGGAAAATGTTTTCCCTTCTCTTGATAAGGAAAACATTTTTCTCCAAGAGGAAAATGAATTGATAAGGAAAATGTTTTCCAAAACATTTAAGCCAACCAAACATGTAAAAATTAGAAAACATTTTCCGAAAAATATTTTCCTTCATACCAAAACACACCCCTACTGTCCTTTCTTGTTTCACTAGATCTACTGTCATGCACCTCGTTAAAAGAAAGTTGTGGGATTTCTTGAGGATTAATGCTCAATGGTGCTGGGTAACACTCAAATAATAAATTATAAAAGGAATACTACTCATACTCATTGAATGGATATGGAGGGTCCTGCCTGTTGATTAATATTTAATATGCATATGAGTGTTATGTGTCCCTATTTTGGCTTGTAAACTAATTTGCTACGTGCATCATGTGCGAAGTGACTTGGATATATATATATATACACTAATATGGAATCATTACTGATAGATGTAGTGTGCTTTAATTTTTCTTGGAAGCTCAAAACCTTGCGTTAATTACCTCCATAAACACGTTCGCACAAATAGCAATGAAATGTAAAAGAAAGAAGTGTTTATCAATGTCCGCAAATTCAGGATTAATTTAATGTATGAGTTCTTTAATTTATGAATATGATTTAAAGCCATGACTCAATCTGTTCTAAGTTGGCTAGGGTCAAGATTACTCAAATAATCGGTCATAAATCAACTTGTCCCACGTCGCAACATCTTCTCTTTATTTTTTTGCTTTTGGAAAAAGAAATGTGAAAGGCAATATATTGTTCTTAAATTATTAGTATAAGTTCTTCCATGTTTACAGAATTCATCATTTCAAATTTGATTTTATATGTTTGGACCAGCTTAGGTTACATTTTGACTCGTTGGATTACATTATTTAACTAATCTTTGATGGCATTTCGGATTTACCCTGCTAGATCAAGTTTATTTGTCATAACCCGAATTCGTTTAAACAAGGATGTGTTGCACGAGTTACTAAAAAGTGGATTAATTTTCCCAACTCTTCTCTGCTTGAAAGAAGCTCATTGGAATGAGGAACAAGGTGGTCAGGTGACATATTAGTGAAAATTTTGGTTAGTGTAGCATGACAGTTAGCTTTACTTTGATGTAGGCAAGAGGAGGAGTTAGTAAAGAATAGAAATTAGGTTATTGCTTAAAAGCAGAAGTAAATATTGGCAATAGAGCGAACATTGAATGTCACGCGGTTTCAAGATGAGGGCATCAGCTGACTTTGGCTGTGGAGTAAATGCTCTTGCCTGTCACCTTTTTGACTCCTTCACTCTCTTCTTAAAGCTTATTTTGGGTCACTTCCTCTAGGTCTCCTTCATTTCTATATCTGCAGATAAACTACCTTAGCCTTAGACCCTTGTCTTTGCTCTAATTTCCAAGAACACAAGAAAAAAAAAGGCTGAAGCCACAACAAAGAAGAAACTACTAGCATTCATATAGAATAGAAGGAGCAATTACAACCAAACGAAAAAAGGGTCATTAGATCAATATAGTGTAGAGATGGGAAGACCCCCTTGCTGTGACAAAGTAGGGGTGAAAAAAGGGCCATGGACTCCTGAAGAAGATATAATGTTGGTCTCTTATGTTCAAGAACATGGTCCAGGAAATTGGAGGGCAGTTCCCACTAAGACAGGTTTAATGTCTTGTTTAGCTTCTCTTATTCTATTTATTTATGAGTGTATGTGCTTATATATTGCTAAATGTAGTGAGTTTACTAAAGATTTGTCTTTGTTTTTCCCAGGATTGCGGAGGTGTAGCAAGAGCTGCAGGCTAAGATGGACTAACTACCTTAGGCCAGGAATAAAGAGGGGTAGCTTCACAGATCAAGAAGAGAAGATGATTATCCAGCTACAAGCTCTTTTAGGCAACAAGTATATATCTTCTTTTTCCCTCCTAAACCTAATACTTTAAAAACTAATCTAGGGCGTATTTTGCAGCTTTAGCTGACCTGTTGCTCATAGTTCAAACTACATACACTTAATATTTTTTAAAAAGTACTTATATAGTAGTATATAATAAGTTTACTTCATTCTAAACCAATTCTAGATCTTGAATTCGTAGCATAATACTTATTATTAGGGGTGTTCATAAAAACCCGAAAAATCGGACAAAACCGAAACCAAACCAAACCGACCAAAAAAATACTTTTTGGTTTGGTTTGATTTTGGTTTTGAATTTCAAAAACCGATCAAATTTGGTTTGGTTTTGGTTTTAATCAGAAAAAAACCGGAAAAACCCGAACCAAACCGACTACAAGAGTATCTATTTCAAATTTATTATTACACCTATATATATGTATATTTTTATACAAAGTTTTAAAAATTTAATGGTAAATGTTAGTAGTTTGCACTTTGCACTTTTAGTATGGTTCTTTACCTTTACATTCTAGTTTGATTGGTAGTTTTCTTTTGTTAAGTGTAAGAATCCATTTCGTATTAAAAATAATATATTTTTAATTGGGTTCTTAAATTATTCATCACTATTTGATTCAATTATCATCAATATATCTTGGTAAATAATAGATTTCTCAAAGACCAATTGATTTGATAGTGTTACGTTGAAAATGTGGGTCACCGGAATATGCGTTTGGTATATGTCTTATATTTAAGAAAAAAATAAAAAATAATCTAAAAAACCGAAAAAACCCGACATAAACCGGATCGAGAAAAAACCGACTTAATTGGTTTGGTTTGGTTCTAATATTTGAAAACCGACTTACTTGATTTGGTTTCTTTTTAGGAAAAAACCATCCAAATTGAACCATGAACACCCCTACTTATTATTATGTTGGTTTGTATCATCATTTGGTATATTGATCTTTAGTGAAATAGTTTTGGATTAATTCCTATATAATAGTAGTGTAAATGAGATTTTTACATTATGAGATCATTTAAAAAACAATTGCAGTTAATTATTTTTTTTAAGAAGTAAATTTAGTATTCTAAAAATAAGACAAATTACTTATTGTAATAACATGCTAAAATACACCAACGTAACAATGTAAAAATTATTTTTATTATCACTATATATAAGTTAGATCCTTGAGTTTAATGTTTGTGACTTGGTGTGACCTTGTAACAGATGGGCTGCAATAGCTTCGTATCTACCAGAGAGAACAGACAACGACATTAAAAACTACTGGAATACACATCTAAAGAAAAAGATGAAAAATCTTGAAGAAAAATGCTCTGGAGATGATGATCTATTCTCAGTAGAAAATGGCCATAATTTGTCATCTACAAACTCAACCTCTAGGGGCCAATGGGAAAGAACACTTCAAGCTGATATAAACATGGCCAAAAAGGCTTTACATAGTGCCTTGTCACTGGAAAACTCAACCCCATATATCAAACAAGAAACCCCAGCCCCAGTTTCTACCTATGCATCAAGTACTGAGAATATAGCCAGATTGCTACAAGGATGGATGCGAAGTTCTTCCACAAACAATTCTGAGAATTCAAAAACTTCATCTAATAACATTGCCACAACTGATTCCTCTTCCTGTGATGGGACTCCAAGTGCAGAAAGCAAAGGTATCGTTGAATTATTTGATCGTCTCATTTAAAAATATAAATTGTACTTTTAAATTATTATATGGAGAATCAAATTATTTTTTATACTAAGATTTTCTCCAACTCCTTTTGAATAGTACCAGCTATTCTGATCTTATATATTATAATAATTACTTAATTATTATCTTTCCAACAGGTGGAATGGTGTTAATGGAAGCGTTGGAGTCACTTTTTGGGTTGGAGTCATTTGAACCGTCAAGTTCAGATCAGTTGTCTCAAACAGCATCACCTGAGGGTAGTAAATTTCAAGTTGAAATCAAGAAAGAAGAGAATACTAACTCACAACTGCCCTTGTCCGTTATGCTAGAAAATTGGCTGCTTGATGAAAATACCATTCAAGGGAAAGACGATTTGACTAGCTTCTCTTTTGATGAAACTGCTGACCTTTTTTAGAAGGATTTTATTTTGTTATAGTAGAATTCTTTTGAGGGATTCCTAAAAATTTGAATGCTCCATCTCTTCATTTTTTTTTTTTGGCTAAACGTACTCTCATTTTTTTGGAGGCATATCTGTGGCATCCCCATTTTGTTGTCTGGTATGGCGTGCTTAACAGTGTACATTTAATCCATTCTTACATTGACTAGTTCAGCCAAGAGTTGAGTTCTTTTACCATGACTACGCTCGTTGTATTGCTTTTAAATTTCATTTCAATGGATTTAAGATGTATTCACTCATACTATATTAGAAAGGTGAAAATTAAAAAATTATAACATGTTATAACTATATCTTTCAGGTAATTCTATCAAAGTTATTATGGAAGTAACGTAACGTGTATGTCAACTTAATCTGATACTAGTAAAGATTTACACATTATCATTGTATTAAACTTAAACCATTCTTTCATAGAGAATGCGTTTGAGTTTGCATAGGACTCCACCTAAATATTTTATTGCATATGTTATTTATACTAAATTATATATATTATAATTAAATGATAAATTGAGGTAGAAAATTTAAAATGTGTATTAATTAATTACAACTAAATAAAAACAGTGCACGTGAAGATGCGATTATGGATTCATTTTGAGCTTGTATAAAAACCGACTGCAAATAAAATATTTGAATCATTTAGAGGCTTCAGACAAAAACGATTGGACATGTCCGAACAATTATCTTTTTACCTGCCTCGAGCATACCAAGGAATAAAGTCAACTAGCATATATCCTCTGTGTTTTTATCGTATCTCTAAAGTACGTCCATCCAGAAGGCAGATACTGTATCTGCCTTGAGAGGTAGGGGTCGGCTAAAGTTTAAAAAATGTATCTATATATCAAGATCAAAACGTATATATTCATTAAATGCCACCTGTAATACAGAAGACAGATGTGGATGCCACTGGTTCAACCATGGTTTTGAAGTCTTTGATTCCTAAAGAACTCGAGTTCGAATCTCTGTGGACGCTATTAATGTTCTGGGTTGCTGCTGTTGCTTTACATTTTCCTTGTTCCTATTGCTGTTTATTCCTTTTCCCCCCCTTTTATTTGCTATATCTCCCTCTTTCTTGTTATTCTTAGTATTTATTTTTGTTTCTTCCTTTCTTAAAAAAATATCTTTGCATTAATCTTCCTTTATCCAGTAACAGTATACTTACTTCAAATGCAATTTCTTTCGATAAGTCATTTGAATTAATTTTAGTTAATATAGTATCTCTTTTTTTAGATGACACAACATTAACCTCTATATATTGGAATATAATTGAGCAATATGACTCTCTTCTATTGACTTTTAAGAAAAATAAATAGCTTGAGTTGTAGGCATATTTGAGTTGATTCTCAATTTGAAACTTTTGCTTTGCAAAGAATTATTGTACAAACTTGGAAATTAAGATGATAAAATGAAATCGAGAATCTGGAAAGTAAATTAATCGTAGTTAAACAAACAATTTGTAGACTTAAGTAATTTTTTAAGCAAATTTTATAATTGGAGGTGCTCTTTCATATTATTGTTGTTGTTGTTGTTGTTGTTGTTGTGTTGTTGTTGTTGTTGCAATTTCTTTCATAATATAATTTAAATTTAAGATTGAAAAAAAGTAACTAGACAAAATCGAACATATTTGTTTATGTATGTGAATAAAAGGCTTAATCAACGTAATCAGAGTAACAAAATCCTAATCGAATCGACCCGCCCTTTTCATTCGGTCGTTGTGGCTAGAGGTAGATATAAGATATACATAAAGAGTGGCACCCGCAGTCTCTAAATCCTGGATTCGCCTCTGCTGCTAGATTCTAATTATTAAAAAACTTAAAACCTCCAATTTCTTACCCTTGCAATTTTAAGCTAGAGATAGTAACATAACTTTTGGACTCGATAGGCCGTATAGTCTAATATTTTTCCTTTGGGAAAAGATAGATATATTTACTAGGGGGTGTACAAAGAAAACGGATAAACCCCACCAAATCGATAATCCGAATCAAACCAAGAAAAAATCCGACTATGATTTGGTTTGGTGATGGGGAAAAAATCCGACCATAATTGGTTTATTTTGGTTTTACCTAAAAAAAAAGGTCAAACCGAAACCAAACCAATCCGACATTACATGTATAGAAGTTTTAAATATATCTACTACATAAAAATATTTATTGTAGTTTAGTCTATAAATATTTCTTAAACTTTTCATAATTTTTGTATACGGTCGAAATCAGGTATGTTCGATTTCCCTGGGCTCGAGGGGTCGCCTTAAGCCCGAGTTCAGGTAAGGTCGAGTTCGAGCTCGATGGACCAGACTCGAGCTCGAAGGCAGAATGCAATGCCCGAGGATCGAAGTGTGCGATGGGTATCAAAGCCGAGTATGCTCAACCCCGAGATAATGCCGTTACAGATTTGTAACTGAATGAGCAAGATTCCTGCCACGTCCCCAAGATCATGGTGTAAATCACGGAATAGATTTGTACGAATCCGTAGGTGGTTAGATAGCTGTCCCAATAAGATTCTCTACTCTAAATAGAAATGTACCTTATTTAGGGTTCCCCTATTATATAAAGGGACCCCAATCATTTGTAAAGATCATCTAATCATTGGCAAAGAATATACTCTCTTAGTTTTTCGCTCATTGTTCATCAGAATTGTCTTTTAACTTTATTATTCTTGCTTTATTGTTCTTGATCCATCTCGAGGTCACTTTGGCTCGAGGTCGATACTGCCTAGCAGCACTGGTTTGACTTACTCATTTCTTTCATTTATACGTTAGACTTATTGATTATTAATTAGTATTGAACTAAATCACATATCTTTAAAACCACAAATCAAATTTAATTGTTACTCGTATTTTCGAGGTAAACAGTTTGGCGCCCACTGTGGGGCTAAAGATAATAGTGATTATTTCAGTGCTGATTCTCATAACACACGTTATTTTTACACTTGTTCTTGTAAAGATTTTTTTATTCTCGGGCTAAAACATGTCAAACTCGCAAAACGCACCTGTACACGACAATGATGGTCTTGGATTTCATGAAGAAAATAATAATATAGGGGTCGGTGTACCACCAATAACCCTGGAAAAGTGCCAAATATGGAACCGGTTGATGTTAGTTCACATATTGCTTTGAATGCGTATTTAGGCATAGACCCCGGGGGAAGTATATGCAGGGAAGCCCGATTTGGTGGCCAAGGAACGCAGGGTATAAGAGATGGGGGAGTCAGCCTCCAAGTGATATTCGAGATGCTTCAAGCTCAAAAGATTGCCATCGCTCAACTTCAAAGCCAGAATAAAACTCCGAGTATAACCGAACCAGAAAATACTCGACGTGCTGAATCGGTGCCAGAGAGATCAAACAGTAGTGGCTCGGGGACTAAACCCACAATTCCGAGGATGCACGAAGAACTCATCAAGAGGATCGTGTCCGGGGAAAAGAAGATTAAGGATAATGACAAAAATGTGGAGACTTATAACTCCCGTGTTGATCAAATACCGGGGGCACCTCCAGTCTTGAAAGGTTTGGATACCAAAAAGTTCATACAAAAGCCGTTCCCTGCGAGTGCGGCTCCGAATCCTATTCCTAAAAAGTTTCACATGCCCGATATACCCAAATAAAATGGGACAACGAACCCTAACGAGCATATTAATTCATATACTTGCGGGAAAGGAAACGATTTAAATGATGATGAGATCGAATCGGTATTATTGAAGAAATTTGGGGAAACTTTGTCAAAGGGAGCCATTATTTGGTATCACAACTTGCCTCCGAACTCTATCGATTCGTTTGCTATGTTAGCAGACGCCTTCATGAAAGCACATGTTGGGGCCATAAAGGTGGCAACGAGGAAATCAAACATTTTTAAGATAAGACAGGAACGATGAGATATTAAGAGAGTTCGTGTCCGGTGTCAAATGGAGCGGATAGAATTACCACCGGTCTCGAATGACTGGGCAGTGTAGACTTTAATGCAGGGTTTGAACGAGCGGAGTTCGATCGTGTCTCGACAATTAAAGTAGAACCTTATCGAGTATCCAGCTGTGACGTGGTCAGACACACATAATCGTTATCAATCGAAGATTAGGGTCGATGACGACTTGTTGGGAGCCCCCTCGGGTTCAATTTATCCTAATAGATTGGCAGCTAAGCCCCCGAGGGATACAGACAAGGAATCAAGATCGAATAAGGAACGATATTAGCCATATATAGATCAGAGAAACAATGGAACGGGGCGCAATGCTTCTCAGAATGATCGAAGAAATGATCGAGGTTAAAGCTCTTGGGGACTCATGAGTAAGAATGGGTTCAATAAACATAACGACTCCGTGGAAGCACCTCGATTATCGGAGTATAATTTCATTATAGATGCATGGGATCATGTCAGCTATTGGAAGAATCAAAGACACTAGGCCAGAATCAAAGACACCAGGTGGCCCAGGCCTATTCAAACCGACCTTCTCAAAGAAATCCAAACTTGATGTGTATGTATCATGGCACACATGGACATAGAACCGAAGACTGCAGGCAGCTAAGGGAGGAAGTAGCTCGGTTGTTCAACGAGGGTCATCTTCGAGAATTTCTCAATGATCGAGCTAAGAACCACTTCAGGGAAAGAGATGTAAATAGAAAAAATGAGCAGGAAGAATCGCAGCACGTAATCCATATGGTCGTTGGCGGTGTCGATGTTCCACAAGGGCCTGTGTTCAAACACACCAAGGTGTCGATCACCAGAGAAAAATGGACTCGGAGCTATGTGCCCGAGGGCATCCTATCGTTTAATGACGAGGAAGCGGAAGGCATATCTCAGCCACACAATGACGCCCTGGTAATTTCTATTTTGTTAAATAAAATTCAAGTTAAACGTGTTCTAGTGGATCCAGGTAGCTCAGAAAACATAATCAGATCGAGGGTCGTAGAATAGCTCGGCCTACACGATCAAATTATACCTGCATCCCGAGTCCTAAATGGCTTCAACATGGCAAGCAAAACAACGAAGGGGGAGATAATCCTACCAGTGAACGTGGTCGGGACCATCCAAGATATGAAATTCCATGTCATCGAAGGCGACATGAGGTATAATGCACTTCTCGGGAGGCCATGGATCCACAACATGAGGGTTGTACCTTCAACCTTTCATCAAAAGATGAAATTCCCAATAGTGGATAGCCTAAAAATGGACTACGGCAACATGCTGCACAGGAAATGTTTGCAGTCGACGAAGTGAAACCGATTCTAGTGCCTTCAACTTTGAAAAAATCAGGGGCCAAAGATAAATAGGCGGCCAAATAGCAATCACCGAATTCCAGTCCCGATCGAGCCGGAGGAATAGGTAGTCGAAGAAGAAGAAGATGATTTCATACTCCTCGAACTTTCATTGTTCTCAAAGAGTCATACGTAACCAAGTCAACGGTCAAGGAACTGGAATAGGGATTAACCCCAAACTCAGGAAAAAACTCATTCAATTTCTTATCGATAATATGGATTGTTTTTCTTGGTCTCATTTAGACATGACAGGGATCCCGCTGGAAATAACATCTAACCAGCTTAGCATCGACCCCAAGTTCAAAGTAGTAAAGCAAAAAAGGAGGCCCTAGTCTGAGGTGAAACATGCATTCATAAAGGATGAGGTAACCAAGCTTCTTAAAATAGGGCCTATTCGAGAGGTAAAATACCCCGAGTCGTTAGCCAATGTAGTTTTAGTTCCTAAAAAGGGAAACAAACTTAGAATGTGCATAGATTATAAGGATTTAAACAAAGCTTTCCCTAAAGACTCGTTTCCACTACCTAACATTCAATTTCTTGATGCCTACTCCAGATACAATCAGATTTAGATGAACCCGGAGGA
Source organism: Nicotiana sylvestris (assembly GCF_000393655.2). Lineage (NCBI taxonomy): Eukaryota > Viridiplantae > Streptophyta > Magnoliopsida > Solanales > Solanaceae > Nicotiana > Nicotiana sylvestris. The sequence continues at coordinate 127,078,192 of NC_091058.1, read as the reverse complement.
CCAGGAGAAGACCTCGTTTATCACTAAGTTTGAAACTTATTGTTACAATATAATGCCCTTTAAGCTAAAAAATGCAGGAGCTACATACCGACGCCTAGTTAACAAAATGTTCGAGGAACAGATAGGTAAATCAATGGAAGTTTACATTGACGATATGTTGGTTAAGTCCCTGCGTGCAGAGGACCATTTAAATCATTTGCAGGAAACATTCAAAATCTTGAGGAAGCACAACATGAAGCTTAACCCAGAAAAGTGTGCCTTCGGAGTCAGCTCGGGCAAGTTCCTCGGCTTCATGGTATCTAATCAGGGAATCGAAATAAACCCCGATAAGATCAAGGCCATCAAAGATATCACAATCGTGGATATTGTGAAAGCCGTGCAAAGGATAATAGGACGAATAGCCTCCTTGGGTCGATTCATTTCGAGGTCATCAGATCGAAGTCATAGGTTCTTTTCCTTGCTTAAAAAGAAAAAGGATTTCGCATGGATCCCATAGTGCTAACAAGCCTTAGAAGAATTAAAGCGACACTTATCGAGCCCACCTCTACTTCACACCCTGAAGGTAGATGAAAAGCTTTACTTATATAGAAGTATCCGAGATAGCGGTATGTGGGGTACTAGTTCGAGAGGAACAAGGTACGCAATTCACTGTTTATTATGTAAGTCGAACTCTAGAAGATGCTAAAACTAGATACCCGTACTTAGAAAAATTAGCATTTGCATTAATAAGTGCATCTAGAAAGTTAAAGCCATATTTCCAGTGTCACCCAATATGTGTGTTAACCACTTATCCTCTCCGAAATGTTTTGCATAAGCCTGAACTATCAAGACGATTGGCCAAATGGGCAGTCGAACTAGGCGGGTACCATATCAAATATCAACCCCGAATGCCCATCAAGTCATAAATCTTGGTTGACTTCGTGCCCTATTTTACGTCGACCCTCATACCCGAAGTGGAGAAAGAACTTTTGCTAAAATCGGGTATGTCCTTAGGAGTATGGACCCTTTTCACGGACGGTGCGTCGAATGTGAAAGGGTCCGGGCTCGGCATTGTTTTGAAGCCACCAATAGGTAGTACTATTAGACAATCTATCAAAACTTCAAGGTTGACTAATAATGAGGCCATGATTGCAGGTCTCGAGCTAGCTAAAAGCTTGGGGGCAGAAGTCATTGAAGCCAAGTGTGATTCACTGTTGGTGGTTTATCAAGTGAACAGAAGTTTTGAAGTTCGAGAGGATAGGATGCAACGGTACTTGGATAAGCTACATGTAACTTTGCACCACTTTAAGGAGTGGACTCTAGATCATGTGCCTCGAGAACAAAATAGTGAGGCCAATGCACTTGCTAATTTGGGGTCATCAGTTGAAGAAAATGACATCGTCCCGGGGACTGTCTTCCAATTATCGAAGTCTGTGATTGAAGAGGGTCATGCCAAGATAAATTCTACAAGTCTGACTTGGGATTGGAGGAATAAGTATATTGACTATTTAAAAAAATGGAAAACTCCCATCGGACCACAAGGAGTCGAGGGATCTACGAACCAAGGCTGCTAGATTCATATTAGATAAAGATGGAACATTGTACAAGAGGACATTCAATGGACCATTAGCAGAATGTTTAGGGCCGGGGGACACCGATTATGTTCTATGAGAAATCCACGAAGGTACTTGTGGGAATCACTCCGGCGCCGACTCTTTGGTCCGCAAAATTATTAGACCAGGATATTACTGGGATAGCATGGAAAAAGACGCTAAGGAGTTTATTAAAAAATGTGATAAATGTCAAAGTTTCATACCAATGATTCATCAGCCCGGAGAGCAACTACACTCAGTCCTGTCACCATGGCCTTTCATGAAATAGGAAATGGACATAGTAGGCCCTCTACGACCGACACTAGGTAAAGCTAAATTCATTTTGTTTATGACTGACTACTTTCTAAGTGGGTGGAAGCAGAGGCCTTCGAGAAGGTTTGAGAAAAAGAAGTTATCAACTTCATTTGGAACCACATCGTGTGTCGGTTTGGGATACCCGTCGAAATTGTGTGCGATAATGGCAAGCAATTCATCAGCAGCAAGGTAAAAGAGTTCCTCAAAGCACACAAAATAAAAAGATTTTACAAACACCATATCATCTAACCGGGAATGGACAGGCCGTGTAAACAAACAAAACTATCATTCAAAACCTAAAGAAAAGGTTGGACGATGCCAAAGGAAAATAGAGAGAAGTTCTACCCGAGGTCCTTTGGTCATATCAAACGACATCGAAGTCCAACACGGGGGCTACTTTCTCTTTAGTATACGGATCCAAGGCCTTAATCCCGGTCGAAGTCGAAGAACCCAACGTCAGGTTTCGACATGCATCGGAGGAATCAAATCACGAGGCTATGAATACTAGCCACGAGCTATTGGATGAAAAATGAGAAGCAACACTTGTTCAGATGGCCGCACAGAAGCAAAGGGTCGAGATATACTATAATAGAAGAAGCCACCTTCGACACTTCGAAATTGGGGAATTAGTTCTATGGAAAGTCACCCTCAATACTCGAGACCCAAATGAAGGGAAACTAGGCCCGATTTGGGAAAGACCTTACCGAGTCATCGGAGTTGTGGGCAAAGGATCTTACAAACTTGGCACGATTGAAGGCGAGCATTTGTCAAACAATTGGAATGTATCATTACTCAAACGATATTACTGCTAAGGTATGGCTTTCTCCTTTTTAATTTAAATTTAAGGCTGACTCATTGCAGGTGTTCGATCGATGCCGAGGGCACCTTTCCAAACGAAGACCTTGGGTTTTAAAGCATGCGTTGCACTCTTTTTCCCTTAGATCGGATTTTGTCCCAAATGGATTTTACCAGCAAGGTTTTTAACGAGGCAACAACTATGTTCTATCTAAGAAGAACTCAACAGTATCCAAGGCTTCTTTTTAATCAACCTTGAATACTAGGGGTATCACCCTCGGAGATTATATTTTCGAGGAAAATACTTCACGCTAAAGAGGGCCTAAATAGGAAAACTTTGTAATAGACCAAACGGTCAGATGAACCGTGCCCATATAGAATAGTCGAGCCCCGCAGGAAAAACATGTATGCATGTATCAAATTATTCAAAGAAGCATTCTTTCTATATAAAAAAACACTTTGTGTCTCAAAGAAATTTGCTACTATACGAACATCATACTTGTGATTTTGCAAGAAATGGCTCAAGGGCCAAAACACGAAAACACCTCGAGTACTCGGGGACTATCATCGACAGTCAACTCATTTGAGTTATCTAAAATCGAGTTCACAAGACCTCAAAGAGGCATACCATCAACATAAAAGCCAATGCCATCATACTGTGACGACCCAAACTAGAGGGTCATGACTAGCACTGGGACCATACTTGCCGAGCACAAACATAAATTTTATCTAACCTTCCTTATTATAAATGGTAGATATGGATCATGAACAACCAACAATGAAAGATAATGTCATGAACATACTTTACATGGAATAACAAGATAGTCAGGAAACTATATATAAGGTACGAGCTACCATGCTGCCATGAAAGACTATACAATAAAAATCAACCGACAAGGCATACCAAACTATACATGAGTCGACACCTATCTATGAGCCTCTAAAGGAACATAAGTGCTTCAACATAGCCAGAATAGGGCCCCGACATACCCATAATGTCTATAACAAAAATGCATACCAAGACCACGACAAGTCCAGAGAAGGGAAATCGCCAATAACCACTCAACTGGGCAGCCTACTGTGGTGGGGGAGCTGCATCTACCCATCTATTATGACCTGCAGCATGACATACAACATCCACAAATAAAAAGGATGTTAGTACGAATAAAGTACTGAGTATGCAAGGCATAAAAGCATAAGTATGAATAGTAATGTGAATAAGGATAGAGAATATACAACCTATAACATCTGGGTACCTTTGTGGGCTACTGACATGAAATGCATGATACAAACATATATATACATAAACCTTTAAAACACATGCCTCTGTTGGCATCATCATCATATCGTACCCGGCCTTAGAGAGGACTCGGTAAAATCGTACCCTGCCATCATAAGGTTCGGTAGAATCATACCCGGCCATGTGGAGCTCGGTAAAACCCAACTGAACAGTGGTTTCACAATAGGTACCGTACCCGGACGTCTATAGTGTGGCTCGGTAGAGTAAAATAGATACATATATACAATGCATGTTGGACTCATTGGAATAATATTCTGAACCTTCCGGAGTGATTAAGGTCGGTATCCTCTGTACACGTTATTAGGACTAACTCTTCATCATGAATCTTATAAGAATTAGGAAGTACCAACAACATTGATAACATAAGAATAAGAGAAGCAACATCAACATCAATCGCTCAATAAGAAGGGAAACAATGTAAGTACTACTAACTTCTAAGAGTAGAGTATCTTTGGAAGCTCGTTCATTACATTATGTACAATCGGAGTCGTGCAAAAGAAGGAAAGGGATGGCCTCACATACCTTGTATGTACTGCCCAACCTCAATTTATGAAAATTTCACGACTCCTTAATCTACAATAAGAGAAACGACACTATCGTTACCATTTAAGCATCATAACTATTATGTATCGACCGCAACATATTTTACGATGAAACAGACAACACCTCCCCTATATATATGACTTCACACAAGTCAAAACAATCACCAAACAGCCCAAATAACATCAATAATAATCATATTGAGTCTCCCAAAATAGTCCACACAACCTAATCACTTCATACATAAGACGACCACCGTAGTAGTGTCAAACGACCCGAAAATGTTACAACAAACAACCAGACCACCATCCTACATATATGTGGTTTTTCTCCACACACTTACTCCTCCAAAACTTTGTAAAACAGTAGTAAAACACGCAGCCCAATAGTAACACAAAACAATCCACAAAACAGTCTGCTACAAGTGAATAACTCGAACTCACAGCTTCCGATCACTCTCCCGTGAGTTCTTACAAGTATATAACGATTACCATGAATTTATAGTAGAAAAAATGGATGAAAGAGAGCAATAAATGTACCTTACTTGTTGCATAACTTAGCCTTATCTTGGTTCTTCAAACTCTAGGTTTTACCCCCAATTGGAACTTGAAAAAAGGGGAAATCAATTAGGATTTGTGGATAATTTTTGGGAGGACGTTTGCAGGGGTTTAGGTATGGTTATTTGTGATATATATAATGAGGGTTATATTTCAGTATATAAGCCTATAAATGGGCTCTTTGGCCGACCCAAAATTGCCTCTTTTTGGGCTATCATTAACCAAGTAGGTGACACACCTACTTGTCACCTAGCAGCCTGTGCAGTCTCGCAACAATGCCTATATCTCTCTACTCCAATGTCATATTGATAAATGGTTTAATACTTTGGAAAATAGACTCATAGATCTTCAATTTGGTGGGTAGATCACCCCGTATTTTAAAGTAAATTGGGAGAAAAGCTTCGTAACATTTGACCTAAAGTTTAAGTAAAACTATGAACCTAAGTTGTGAAAACTTTTGTCGACTTTTGTTTCATAACTCGTTTAACTTCAAGACTTATGATACGGATATTATATGGTTCTAATACCTTAAAACATGACCTCTTGAGTGTATTAAGAACCTCTAGTTTTACCCAAAAATACGGCTGACAACATCTTTGATTCGTTTAACTTCTAATACTTATTAACCACCCTTATACACCTTTGTATTATTTAAGACCAATAGGAATAACTTCTTATCATCTCAAAGATAATATCTTCTCAGATTTACGTTGACTAACTTACATCATAAATGAACTCACATGAATATGGGTTGTAACACCCTCCCCCCTTAGAAACATTCGTCCTCGAATGTAAGGGTTTATAGGGAGTCTAACTTATCGTGGATTTCAACGAAAATTTCTGGACAAGTTTCTCCTATGAAATGGACGCTAGCCAAACTCGCAAGCAGTTAAACCCAACATATTTCCTCACAAGGCTATATAAATCATAGTGGATATGTACATTATCTTCATATCACCATTTTGTATTAAGGAAGAGTATTCTTATGCTATTGCTTACCTCATAGAGCTGTTTCACCTTCAAATGCGTCCTTCGTTCCCCTGTCATCCTCGTTATCTTCCTTCTGGAAAAGGTAAGGGTATTTAGACTTCATCTCCTCTTCTGCCTCCCTTGTCATTTCTTCTATATTCTTGTTCATCCATAATACTTTGACGGAAGCTACATCTTTTGTTCTCAGCTTGCGGACTTGTCGATCTAATATAACCACTAGCACTTCATCATATGATAGATCCTCTGTAACTTGTACATCTTTGATAGGGATGACTCGAGAAGGTTCTCCAATAAATTTCCTCAACATAGATACGTGGAATACCGGATGGACAAATTCCAATTCGGATGGCAATTCTAACTCATAAGCAATCTGTCCAATTCGTCGAAGAATTTTATATGGACCGATATACCGCAGACTCAACTTACCCTTCTTCCCAAAACGCATAACACCCTTCATTGACGAGAACCTCAGGAAAACCCAATCACCAACCTCAAACTCCAGATTATGACGTCGGACATCGGAATAAGACTTTTTCCTTCTTTGTGCCGTCCTCAGTCGCTCTTGTATCACTTTCACTTTCTCGATGGCTTGGTGAATCAAATATGGCCCATATAATTCTTTTTCACTGACTTCGAACCATCAAATTAGTGATCTACATCTCCTCCCGTATAGTACCTTGTATGGGGCTATTTTAATACCTGAATGGTAGCTATTATTGTAAGCGAATTCTATGAGTGGAAGATGGTCATTCCAATTTCCCTTGAAATCTAGAACACATGCTCGCAACATATCTTCAATTATTTGAATGGTACATTCAGCCTATCCGTCAGTCTACGGATGAAATGCAGTGCTGAGATTCACTTGTATGCCTAAACCCTTCTGAAATGACCTCCAAAAGTTAGCCATAAATTGAGCTCCTCGGTCTGATATAATAGATATTGGTACACCATGAAGCCTAACAATCTCCTTGATATACAACTTCGCATAATCTTCAACCGTGTAAGTTGTCTTAACTGGCTGAAAATGGGCACATTTTGTAAGTCGATCAACTATCACCTAGATGGAGTCCAACTTATGGTAAGAGCGAGATAATCCAATAATGAAGTCCATATTAATCACCTCCCATTTCCAGGTCGGAATCTCTATATTCTGAAGCAATCCACTGGGTTTCTGATGTTCGATCTTTACTAGTTGACAATTAGGACACGAGGCTACAAATTCTGCAATAGACTTCTTCATGTTATCCCACCAATACTGCTCCTTAACATCATGATACATCTTTGTCGAGCCGAGATGGATGGAATATCGGGATTGATGAATCTCAATCATAATCTTCTCTCACAACCCTGCCAGATTAGGCACACATAGTCGACCCTGGTATCTTAGTGCCCCATCTCCTCCGATCTCAAAAGCCATAATTTTACACTGCTGAACTCTCTCTTTCAATCGTACTAAGATAGGATCTTCATATTTCCGTGCTTTTACCTCGGCTACCAAAGATGATTCTGATGTATTCTATACTTTAACACCTCCGCCATCAGAGTCTAACAATCTGAATCTCATATTGGCTAGCTGATGAAGCTCTTTAGTCAACCCTTGTCTACCTGCCTCAATGTGTACTAAGGTTCCCATTGACTTACGACTGAGAGTGTCTGCCATAACATTGGCTTTACCGGGATGGTACAATATCTCGACATCGTAATCTTTCAGTAATTCAAGCCACCTATGCTGCCTTAAATTCAACTCTTTCTGCTTGAAGATGTATTTTAAACTCTTGTGATATGTGTAGATGTCAACATGGACACCGTATAAGTAGTGCCGCATATCTTCAAAGCATATATTACTGCAGCCAATTCCAAATCATGGGTTTGGTAATTCTTTTCATGCCTCTTCAATTGTCTTGATGCATGAGCAATCACCTTCCCATGTTGCATCAATATGCACCCCAAACCTATACTTGGGGCATCACAATATACCACATAACCTTCTGTTCCTTCTGGGAGAGTGAGCACTGGCACAAATGTTAATCGATTCTTTAGCTCCTGAAAACTTCGTTCATAAGCGTCAGACCACTGGAACATAGTAGCTTTCTGTGTTAACTTAGTCAATGGTGCTAATATAGAGGAAAATCCTTCTACAAACTGCCTATAATATCCTGCTAGCCCTAGGAAGCTGCAGACTTTTGATGGTGTTGTAGGTCTCGGCCAATTCTTTACTGCATCGATCTTCTGAGTGTCGACACTAATACCCTCGTCAGATATCACATGGCCAAGGAATGTTACTGAGTTTAGTCAGAATTCACATTTGGAGAGCTTAGAATATAACTTACGATGTTGAAGCGTTTGTAATTCTATCCGCAAGTGGCCCGCATGTTCCACCTTACACTAGAATGTCATCAATGAATACGATCACGAGCACATCAAGATAGGGCCTGAATAGAGTATTCATAATATCCATAAAAGATGCTGGCGAATTTGTTAGCCCGAACGACATCACCAAGAACTCAAAGTGCCCATATCTTGTTTGGAATGACGTCTTTGGAATATCTTTCTCCTTAACCCTCACCTGATGATACCCTGAACGTAAGTTAATCTTGGAGAAATACTTGACACCCTGGAGTTGGTCAAAAAGATCATCAATCCTTGGAAGTGGATACTTGTTCTCTATAGTAAACTTATTCAACTGTTGATAATCGATACACATTCTTAACGACCCGTGTTTCTTCTGCACGAAAACTGGTGCACCCCAAGGTGAGGTGCTAGGCCTAATGAAGCCCTTATCCATCAAGTCCTTCAATTGCGCCTTCAACTCTCACAACTCTATCGGGGCCATCCTATATGGAGGAATAGATATGGGTTAAGTGTCAGGAAACACATCAATGCTAAACTCAATCTCCCTTTCAGGGGGAAGGCCTGGTAGTTCATCTTGGAAAACATCTGGAAATTCATTGACCATAAGGATTGATTGTAGAGTAGGCGGCTTCGCCTCCGCATCCCTAACGCAAACGAGATGATAAATATAACCTTTTGAAATCATCTTCCTTGCCTTAAGATAGGAAATAAACCTACCTTTCGGTATAGCAATGTTCCCCTTCCATTCAATGATGGGTTCACTAGGAAATTGAAACCTAATGATCTTCTTACGATAGTCAACATTTTCATAGCATGAGGCCAACCAGTCCATCCCCATTATCACATCGAAATAAACTACTTCTAACTCAAATAAATTTGCCAAGGTTTGATGACTACAAATTATCACTGTGCGACCTCTATATACCCTCCTAGCAATCACAAAATCTCCTATTGGAGTATATACTGCAAGTGATTTACTTATCAATTCAAGTTCAACGCCAAACTTATTAGCCACAAAGGGTGTAACATATGATAATGTAGATCCCGGATCAATCAACGCATATACATCGTAAGAAAATACAGACAATATACATGTAACAACATCTAGAGATGACTCGAGATCCTGTCGACCTACTAGAGCATAGGTTCGATTTTGAGCACCACTCGAACTCTACACTGCACCTCTAACTCTACCTCGACCTGTCGACTACTGAAAACCCCGTGCTGGAGGTCGAACTAATGAGGAAGAACCAGCTTCAGATCCAGTCGGCTGAACCATACCACCACCTCCTTTGTTAGGACAATCCCACATCATATGGCCAGGCTGTCCGGAAGAATAGTATGCATCAGAACCTTGACGGCACAGTCTAAAGTGGGCCATGCCGCACTGATCACAATGTGGTGTTGGGGGTCTCGTCTGACTAGTATCCCTATAATATTGCGAGTCTGATGCCCACGAACTCTGACCTGGATCAGAATAGGTAAATAGATCATATCGAGGCCTCTGAAACTGTAGAGGAGCACTAGCTATAGATGACATCGAACTCCTCAAAGACTGGGGCCTGACACTGCCTCTGAAGTCATCAGAATACCCTACAAATCTCGCCCTCTTATGCTGGCCCCTATCCTGCCCCTATTTTCCCTTTGTTGGCGCTTACGATTCTCTAGGGTTTGGGAATAAGCCTGAATACTAGAATACCCATGCCCTCCAGCAAGGAGGTTGTCGTGCACTCATTTATTAGATGTGGTCCCAACCCGTTCATGAATTGATGCACCCTATAACTCATCTCTTCTATCATATGGGGAGCATACCTTGCTAAAGAATCAAACTGCATACTATACTCTCGCACACTCATATTACCTTGTCTAAGGTTCAAGAACTTATCAACTCTTGCTTGTCATATCTCAATTGGCAAGTAGTGACGAAGAAAGACCTCAAAAAATTCCTTCCACACAGATGGAGGAGCGTTCAGACCCCTAGACCTCTCCCAACTATCATACCAGAAAACCGCTAAATCCCATAGCCGATAAGAAGCCAACTCCACTACCTCTGTATCACTAGCATGCATAACCCATAGTGTACGATAAACCTGATTAATAAAAGTATGCGGGTCCTCCTTGGGGTCTGATCCGATAAATACTGGAGGGTCAAGATTAATAAAATCACAAACTCTCGTACTAACTGGTTTATCAACCACGCCGGTATTCTTCCTCTAAGCCTGAGCATCTACCAAGCTAGTCAACAACTGCACCGCATTCCACATATCCTGG